>NC_056476.1:32131410-32248081 GCF_008729295.1 Plectropomus leopardus | reverse complement strand
GTCCTGGCGTGTCTCTCTGTGTATTCCACCCCAGGTGATTTGTTCATCGCAGGACTGGGTCCAGGCATGTATGGCAACCTGCCTAAACTTGTGGCTTCCAGGGAGGGCTTCCAGGGCTGTTTGGCGTCAGTGGACCTCAACGGTCGCCTGCCCGATCTCCTCAGTGACGCCTTGTTTCGCAGCGGGCAAATTGAACGTGGATGCGAAGGTACACTGTCCCTCAAATCCGAGCCTGATTTAGACTACTACAACACAAACTCCAACTCCAACTTCAACTCAAGCAGTCCTTTCTTCCTGCTCAATGCAAACAGTAGCTCCACAGCCCTGCATCCATACAGAGGCACCTCCATTCTGTTAACTGTGCTTATTGCCTCACTTACCCACTGCTAGGTCCAGGCCAAACACCTCCTCACCTACACCACCACATTATCGGCCACATTGGTCACCCACTGACAGTGATATTGTGCTCACCATCCAAGCGTTTTTTTGCCAGTGTAGTTTCATAAAATGCAGCAATTTTCTCTAATACTTTTTTTTCTGAATTCTGTGAATATCATAAACAATATTATCATATAAGAAGGTACTACAGAGCTCCTTGTGAGTGGCTGGTTCAGGTGTGCTGGTACAACAGCACATGTAATAATTTGATTTTACAAAGATACATTCATATCCAGGGCAATTTTTTTTAAAAATATTTAAAAAAAACAGTAAATTCTAATGTCTGTTACATATGTCATTGACCATTTCATAAACCTTACCCCACTTGCTTATCAAACTTATCATTCTTGTGCTGCATTTCACAATAACAGTCAGTAAGGTTTACATGATGCTACAAAAGTGAAATTATCCAACCAAAACTGGACTTTTATAATACATGTTAACATGTCAGTCCAGCTAGATTGTACTAAGCTGAATTTCTTGAAGTTGGTCTAACAAACCTAAATATTGCAGATGGGAATCGAGCTACTCTTTCATGTATATGCCTCAACGGGACCTGAACTGGTCTAGGCATTCTGCAAAGGCTCCATAGTCCCCGCATTAGGCTTTCACCTGGAAGTCGAACAGCATAAATTTGTAGAAGAAAACTGGGAAAACAAAAGAAGAAGAGGAAAGGAATAAAACAAAACAAGACAAAGGTACCAAATAACAATGACCAATAAATGCTAACTTGTTTGGTATGTGACGTCAAAGGTCAACCAGGAGAAAGTCTAATAGCCACAGCTGAGAGGGGGCATATTGCCACCTACCGTGGAGGAGTCGGACATATCTCTGTCAATGACTTGATTCTCCCCCAGTACTTGTATACAGGGACAAAGACAGCAGTACAATTAAATGGCCTAATCGAGCTACAACCGTTGCTTCATTTAACTGTGCATGGAAACGTATTGAGTGGTAACATACAACACGTATTAGGTGACATACCACCTAAAGTTTGTTGTAATTTAGATTAATAATGGATCTTTGGCTTCTGACAGAAGACGACAAAAGCAGCCTCTCCCTTTCAGTTGGCAAGTGGTTATTTTGCTTGAATAGCAGCTGCCACTGGCAGATTTTATTAGCTACATCCAGGAGACAATTTTACCCCCACTTTCTCTCAAGTGTTTTGAGCGCATGCCAAACACACCTTTGGTAGTTGTGTGGCCAGGCTCCCTTGGCACAGCTGTGGCACCCTTGGATATGGGGTGGGATCATAAAGAACACATTATTATAGATTGGTACATTAAAAGCTGCTACAGTCATGGCTTATTACACTACTACTACTTTCACACTATTAAATCACAGAGCTCTCCGTGTCATGATGTACTGACAGTTTGGGAACCTTGCAGGGAGTTGCCCTAAGACGCAGTGCATTCACCCTGTGTAGACCTGGCATCAATCACAACTGGATAGCGCTAAATACATTTACATTTAACATATAACATTTAGATTTAACATTTATATTTAACATACAACATTTCCATTATTATAACAAAACAGTGACATTATCTTGAACAAATTTTTTTCATGAAAGAATAAATCGGACAACGTTCGCAAATATTGCTCTAAATGTGATTAAAAAGTGACTTTGAAAAATTCACACCTCTTTCAAATTATGTTTTAGAGCTAAATGTGGAGAAACATTGCTGTTTCTTTCAGACAACTTTACAATCGGCGCCCCATATTTCCAATCTGATCATTCGAACCACTCGCTGAGGTGATCTGAGACACATTTGACCACATATGTTTTGTAGCATAAACGCTAAGGCCTCTGACGAGGACTACATCATCAGTACAAGAGGTGGTGGTTGTTTTGGTGACAGCTTAGCTTACCCATTTTACATTGAGGAAGAAAAGGTGTTGCGTGACCGTCCCTCGTTTTCACCTATGGACAGGGCCATGGTGATTTCTGCTGGCAGCCATATTTTCAGCTGTACTGACACAACTGCAAACAGGAGAAGTAAGCATGCTAAAGAGCAGCTAGCAAAAGTATGGACGTAATTACTGTCCATGGATCAGTAAGAGAATCTGAACACAAGTGTTCAGCTGGAGACGCTTGAAAGGAACAGGTGATCGTCGATATGTCTCAGCTGTCCACTTGTGTTTGGTTGACCGAAACTCATGCTAATACCAGGGCTAAACAGGGTCATTGTTGTCTGGCACATAGCACAAATATTCTTTCAAAACTTAACTTTGGAACATCTACCTGTAATGTAAATGTAGAGCTCTGGGCAACATTTTGGCCTGTCTTGTTTAAAAGAAGATGATCTGCAGCCGTTAGATGCATTTGATGTGCACACAAGCACAGTGGAGTCTTTGGTTATTTTACAACAGTCTGATGCTGGTTACACAAAAGGCAAACAGCAGATTTGTTGTG
Organism: Plectropomus leopardus; assembly: GCF_008729295.1. Lineage (NCBI taxonomy): Eukaryota > Metazoa > Chordata > Actinopteri > Perciformes > Serranidae > Plectropomus > Plectropomus leopardus. Next base: position 32,245,227 of record NC_056476.1, on the reverse strand, counting down.
TGTAATTTTGATTTGACAGTGCCCAGCATCACTTCAGTAAGCGAGTGCAGATGGACAATTCGAAACCCCTAGCCAGCGCCTATGTAAATGGCCCTATCTAGAGCCACAATTAAGTTTGTCCGTCTTGGGCTACTGCAGAAACAACATGGCAGAGGACCTGCTCCATGTATAGATGCAAACAGCTCATTCAAAGGGACGAAAACGCACAAATTCTTATTTTCAGGTGATTATACAATGAAGTAAAAAAATAGTTAGGATTCTTATAACATCAAAAATCCCACACACTGGACCTTTGCTACTTAATAGGTCTCAGGGAAATTAAATCAGCATTATTACCAGTTAATGATGCATGATGACATAGAGATACGTTTAGGCCTAATCCTGTATCCTAGGTAGCTTGTTAGTCTTACATAAAAGTGCAGTATTATAAGAAAGACTGCCTCTTTGTAACATAACACCATTCATGAACATAAATGACAATCTTGAAATTTCTGATTTCCAGTATAAATGCAATGCAAGCTTCTTAGTATGTGTTGTGTATTTTTAGGCTAAATGTTTCATTTTTATGATAAAATGTTTTGGAGAATGAGGACTAAACTTTGAGTTAGGCAAAACTGTCTCAGGTAAACTTAATGTGGGGCAACTTACATCTTCCATGCAATGGATGTTTCAATCCTCAACAGGGCTTTTTTTCTGATATAACCTTTAAACCTTTTAAAATAATGTAGTTAGATGATAATATGCTAGCAACATGTCTACAGCTAAGAAATGACCATCCCAAGTCATTACATGTTGCCGCTTTGCAGTGGATTTCTGCATCTACATATTACGAGTTAGGTATCCCTCTGCATTTTGTCTTTATGTTCCGACCGATCACCCAAATGTGATGTCAACAAACACACATGGTGGGATGATTGTGGTTTTGTGTAGTCAGTAACAGTACCTGGCAACCCACGCAGAGACGTCAACAAAGGTACATGCTGGCAGAGATAGTTAGGATTAGGGGAAGGAGGCACATGGTAAGATGTAGGAAAAAACAAAACTAAGCACATTTAAACAGGAAGTAAACACCAGACTCCCACATGAAGGCCCGGGGTTTGTTGGACCCATCCAGCACCTCTTCTGCCTGCCCTATAGGTGTCCTCACGCTCCTTATATTGTGTTTAAACCTGATGCTGTCCATCAGCGTATAATGAGAACGCAACTGGTTTTGTGCGGCCTCGTTCTCAACGTATGCTATCTAACAAAGCAGTTGTAACCTCTTTTATTTACTACACAGGCGAGATTCAACCACACTATTAAGTGTTGGTCAGCCTCATTTTGGCAGTTCTTGGAGCCCAACATACAACTGCTGTAGGTACACACGTTAAACTAAAATAAATTGTTCAAATAACATCTGTTATTCACATTTAAAAGAGCAGTAACACATAGAGTCTGTTCATGCTGACACGACAAACAATGATGCGTTAACAAATTAGGTATAGTTTTTTTTGCTTTTTTACTACAAGGTGTGTTGAAACACAACCTCTCATCCATATATGGTCCCCTCTGGCTCAAAAAAGTGGTGCTGCCAACATGCCAAACTCAAGTCTTTAAATGGTAGTCTACAAACCATGGGTGGCTACATCCATTATATTTACACAGTTTGCTTTCATAAAAATTATTCTCTTTGTGGTGTAGGAACATGCCGGTAACAAGTGTTTCAGTAATTTATGCACAACGGGCTCCCTGACATTATTGGTGCAACCCTCCTTATGAATATGTAATAGTGCCTTAATTCAGGGTCCCGCTTTGACCACTTCCAGAAAAACACATTAACACAATTCAAAAATAAAACAGCACGTTGACATGACCAAACTCTACTAATATGCATATGATTGTTGTCTGAACACAGAAGCTCTACAACATTATTTGCACAAACAGCCACCCATACCCTGGAAAAGACACTAGGTTACTAATCTTCGTAACTGTGCTCAGCAATGACTGGACAATCGGTTTGGGGGTAGGGGTTAAGCAAATGATCAATTACAGGGGGAGTACAAAAATAGTAAATATAAAAAGAGCAGGGTCAGCAGTTCTACCAGGCCCTGACATCACAACAGCAATGGAAGTGTGTATTAGATCATACCTGAGCTCCATGACTGGGCTCCATACAGTTGGTTCACAAAGCAAAACTCAGGGTTTAATTTGTTTTGTGTTGATTTCCAACTGTTCATGCACATTGTACATAGCTACATCAAAATGGGCTCTTGAAACATTTTGCACAAGCAAGCAAATGTCACTGTGGACAAAATGTTTCCATCTTCTTGTGAAAGTCCTGCATTCTTTTCTGGTTGTTTTTGTCATTCTCTTAAGGTTCTGGGCTTTCACAACCAGTAGCATGGCAATCATTTTCTGTCCAGCTGTTTATTCTTATGCCTGCTACATCATTCAGTGGACATTAAGTGTAATGTATGCTGCTGTTTTTTTATAATTAACAATTCCTTACAGATCTCCATGGTAGACAAATACACATGTTGGTTTATGTCTCATTTCAATCCAAACAGACACTAACGTTGTGTATTGTATGTCTTCCTCACTGTGACATGCTGAATGGGGTTTGATAGCAATGCTTTTATGTATGTACTGCAAGAAGGTTGACTAATTTCTTTTCAAAATAAAATGTCATCAATCACAGTTTGCTGGTCTTGTCCATGGTACTGTGTCTCATTTTTAGGTGTGCTTGTGATTGTTTTTTCTTTTCTTTTCTTTTTTTTTGCTGATGTATCATAATATGTTGATTGGTCATTTCAGCTACATTGCCATGTATTGCCTGCTTTTCATGACAAGCTTTCATAACATAAAATTCATTTGTTTTTTAAGCCAGTGAGTGCAGTGAGTTTCTGTACTGTCAATAGATGGCAATACTGCACTGTTGCAAACATTTACCAAAATAGCATCAGCAAAACAGGAATTAGCTTTTCACTGTTGCTACAACATACATTAAATCCTGAACCAGATCAGTGGATCAAGTGCAGGATAGCCCTGCGTTGTAGGTCACTATAAGTTCCAAAACTCCACCCCCTACGTCAACTCATCATCTGCTCACCTGGTCCTGAACAGCTCCTTTAGCAGAGCAGCTTCCATCAGCTCACCGGGTAAGTCTCCGCTCAACACAATGACTGATTATAGTTAGACGAGATTATACAGACTGACAGTCCCTCTGCTGTTATAACGAAGTATGTACATTAAAGCAGAAACAGAGAGGAAATAAATTTCCTGTTGAGAAATTTCACATAACCACAATAGAAGCAGAGTAGGGATTTCATGCACAACTGATTCCAAGGTTTATGGAGAGAGAGATCCAAAGAGGAAAACTCCAGCAACACTCATAGTGTGCTGATCATTGTTAGACAAACAACTTTCAGCTAATGGACTTCATCAGGGTCAACTTACACATTTCAACTGTCAACACAACACAGTACAAAGATCATTTACATAGCCTTGGTGTGGAGCAGAAAAAGATTTACTGAAAATTTAAGACACAACCAGTCATATCCACCCCTGTATCAGCACACAGGGCGCATATACATGGGTTGGATATATGGTTATATTTCCATACTGGGAGGGAGGTGAGGGGAGTGCCCAATAAAGGACATTGGGAACCAACATATTTTGTACATTGACAGCAGGAAGTTAGCCACTAGGTGGCACTGTCAACAAAGTAAACAGGAGCTGCCTACCAGTGGTGATTAGAATAGAGTGCAGCATTTAAACATTTGTAATACAAATAAACATGCTGTCACTTTCACAAACAATTATGTTAACATTAAACACTTAAGACAGGCAAGGCGCTGTTAGGCAGCTTTATTTGTAAAGCACATTTCATACAAACAGGGCAATTGAAAGTTCTTCTACAGAGCAATAAATATAAAACACAAAGGCATGGCAGATACAGATTTACAGTAAGAGTAAAGAGATAAGATTTTTAGGTAAAATTGATCACTAAATGATTTTAAAAAAATGTAATAATAAAAAATTTTTATTTAAAAAAATAAAAAATAAAAAAAGTGCAGATAAGACATTGCAAAAGGGGTAGTCTGACATCATCTGGGAGGTTATTCCAGTTCTTTGCTCCATGAGAACAAAACACCGTTTAGTTTTAATTCTACGGATGCTCGGTAGGCCAACCATAAATGTCCTGAGGGTCCTTGAAGGGAAACTTTGTCCTCCCTTTCTAACTTGTTTTGTCCGACAGTAGTTATAGTTTATGCAAGTCCTTATCCTCTGGAGGAGAGAAATCCACTGGAACAGACTGATCCATGGCAGGGATTTTAGTGCACGTTCTAAGGGTCATCCAGCCCGCCACACAGGACAACCTGCAGCTACCAGCCAGCAGCAAAAGGCACATTATGTTTTCAGAATCAGAATCAGAATCTTTTTTTTTTTTTTTTTTTGCCAAGTACATTTACATATACAAGGAATGTGACTTGGTGTTTTGGTGCAAAACAATTAACATAAAGAAAGAATAAAATAGTGAAATTTAAATAGAATAGAACATAAGATAACAAAAATATAGAAGCAATTTAAATATATAAAATGACAAGTACAAAAGGTGCAATGGAGGGATTGTACAGTTTTTCGGAAGTATAGTTACAGTGCAAATATCTTAAGTTTAAATAATTAATGTTGACCTACAGTGTGCATGTAAAGAAATCTAATCAAGTGTGTGTTAATGTAACACATAAAAACTGATTTAGCATAACATTAACGCAATGTTTTCAGATTCTGGGGCTGGATTAGAGCCTGTGTCATGTGGGCGGTGGGGGAGGGGGGGCGGAGTATTGTTCATGATGGTGACAGCAGAGGGGAAGAAACTGTTTTGAGTCTTGAGGTTTTGGTCCTGATGGACCCCAGCCTCTTGCAGAGGGGAGGGTCTCAAAAAGTCTGTGTCCGGGGTGTGAGAGGTCGGCCACAATTTTACCTGCACGCCTCAGGGCCCTGGAGGTGTACAGGTCATGGAGAGATGGCAGGTGGCAGCCAATCACCCTCTCTGCAGCGCAGTGGATATGCTGCGCTGCAGCTGTTCTTGTCCTTCGCCGTGGCTGCAGCTGTACCACACTGTGATGGAGGAGGTGGGGATGGACTCAATGATGGCGGTGTAGAAGTGCACCATCATTGTCTTTGGCAGGTTGAATTTCTTTAGCTGCCGCAGGAAGTACATCCTCTGCTGGGCTTTCTTGATGAGGGAGCTGATGTTCAGCTCCACTTGAGGTCCTGGGTGATGATGGTCCCCAGGAGGCGGAAAACTCCACAGTGAAACTGGGGAGTCACAGAGGGTGATGGGGGCGGGGGTGGCAGCGATCCTTCTGAAATCCACTACCATCTCCACTGTCTTCAGAGCATTGAACTCTAAGTTTTTCTCACCGCACCAGGTCACCAGATGGTTAACCTCCCACCTGTAGGCGGACTCATCCCCACCAGAGATAAGTCCAATGAGGGTGGTGTCATCCACAACTTGAGGAGCTTGACGGACTGATGACTTGAGGTGCAGCTGTTTGTGTACAGGGAGAAGAGGAGAGGAGAAAGAACGCAGCCTTGAGGGGAGCCGGTGCTGATGGTTCTGCTGTCAGAAACATGCTTCCCCAGCTTCACCTGCTGCTTCCTGTCAGACAGGAAGTCTGTGATCCACCTGCAGGTGGAGTCAGGCATGTTCAGCTTGGAGAGCTTGTCCTGTAGCAGAGCCGGAATTATTGTATTAAAAGCAGAGCTGAAATCCACAAACAGGATCCTGGCGTAGGTTCCTGCTGAGTCCAGATGCTTGAGGATGAAGTGGAGGGCCAGGTTGACAGCGTCGTCTACAGACCTGTTGGCTCTGTAGGCGAACTGTAGGGGGTCCAGGAGAGGGTCCCTGATGTGTTTCAGGTGTGACAGTACCAGGCGCTCAAAGGACTTCATCACCACAGAGGTCAAGGCGACAGGGGCTGTAGTCATTGAGTCCTGTGGTCCTTGTTTTTTTAGGGACAGGGATAATGTTGGAGGCCTTGAAGCAGGATGGCATGTGGCATGTCTCCACTAAGGTGTTAGAAATGTCTGTAAACAATGGAGACAGCTGATCGATTGCAGTGCTTCAGGGTGGGGGGGAGACAGAGTCCGGTCCAGCTGCTTTGTGGGGTTCTGTCTTCCTAAAGATCTTATTAAAATCTCTCTCCAGGATGGACAGAGGTGTTGCTGAGGTGAGGGGGGAGGGGGTAGCTGGGGTGGATGGTTGTGCTGAGTCCTGGGCCCCTGCTGTGATTGGGGCAGGTGGGGGGTGACTTGTGGAGTGGAGTCATCATGGGGGATGGTCCAGGACTGTCCCATTGTCTTTCAAAGCGACAGTAAAACTTGATTTCAGGTCGTTGGCAAGGCGTATAATCATTCACAGAGTGGGGGGTTTTGGGCTTGTAACTGGTGAGCTGTCTGAGGCCCTTCCAGACTGAGCCAGCGTCTCTGTCCTGTGAACTGTTTTTTGCAGTTTCTCAGAGTAGAGATGCTTGGCTTCACTCACCGCCCTGCTGAAGGTGTATTTAGCTTTTTTGTAGCCCTCCTTGTCCCCACTCTTGAATGCCTCCTCCTTTGTCTGCCTTAACCATCTGAGTTTGGCTGTGAACCAGGGCTTGTCATGTTGTAACTCACCAAAGTGCGTGATGTTACACACAAGTCCTGGCAAAAGCTGATGTATGACATCACAGCCTCTGTATATTCATCCAGACTGTTTGTGGCAGTCCTGAAAGTATCTCAGTCAGTACAGTCCAAGCACGCCTGTAAATCCTCCACAGCTGCACTGGTCCACTGTTTTGATGTCCTCACAATAGGTTTGCAGAGCTTTAATTTCTGCCTGTATGCAGGAATCAAAATGAACGTGATGAACGGTCAACGTGGTCAGTGTGCGCAGGGAGGGGGACGAAAGTTTGCCATAAAGTGATACGCGTTGCTGACGGTGGTGTAGCTGTGATCCAAAACATTCCCCTCTCTGGTCAGACATTTAATAAACTGTCTATATTTTGGAAGTCTCATGACTTAGATTCCCCTTGTTAAAGTCCCCAAGGACTATAACTAAGGACTCCAGGTATGTTCCGCTCCACACTCTGTATCTGGTTGGAGGGTGCACTATGCCTCGTGCATGTTGGCCTGCGGTGGAATGTAAACACTGACCCAGAATGAATGAAGCAAACTCACGGGAGAAATAAAATGGTTTGCAGTCAATTAAAAAAAGTTTCCAAACCAGAAGAACAATGTTTTTGTATCACTGTCACATCAGTACACCAGCCACTGTTGGCATAAAAACAGATTCCTTCACCCTTTGTCTTGCCAGAAAGTTGTGCGTCTTCGATCTGAAGAGTTGGAATCCTGCCAGCTGCAGTAGTGGCTTCCCTGCGCCATGGCAACATACACGTTCAAGAGCAGGTGGTAGTATTTTTTTTACATATTGTTACATAACCTATATATATATTTTCTGTGGATGAAAAAACAAACATTTTATAATGAAGCATTTTCCAGAGTCAGTCAGAGGCGGGTGAAGTGAAGGTGTTTAATCACGTTCTATCAGAGTTCTGAATGAACTAGTCTCCCCTTTAGTCATGTACTGATTATGGCTAAGTCTCCAGTGTGTGTGGTGTGTTGTGTGTGTGTGTGCGCGATTCGCGTGTGCGTGTGTGCGTGTGTGCATGTGTGCGTGTTTGGGTGGGTGGGTGTCTGGCATTCCACAGGTCCTAGCACCACCTGTTCAGGAGGAATACATCTGTGCCAACATGGGTATTTGCATCCCAGCGTGGGGAGAACTACCACTGTGACTGCTCATGACCCTCCTACTACTGGCACACAGTGCAAATGACCGTGAGTACTGATCTCACCATTCAGATTCTATATCATGATCACAATATATATATATATATATATATATATATATATATATATATATATATATATATATATATATATATATATAAACCACAGAAAGTAGAAAATATCACACTCACTAAACACATCTTTTGTGCCACTGTGAGTGCTTAGAATGCTAATGAAAGTGAAAGTAAAGCTAGTAAAAAGTAAACCATTTTTTGAATACATAGCATTTTATGCTAGAGTCACAGCTAGCATCAGTTTGTGACTAAAAAAACACAGACTGCACAACCACTTGAAAGTTTAAACATTTATGACAAAAACTAATTTTGGCTTATATGTGGCTGCAACTTTAGGATCATACTGTCCCGCCAGCAAACCCACATCTTTGTTCACAGGTGAAATTCAGGCATCTGCATTGACATTTACACCAATCTATGTATCAGCAGGTTCTGCAATGACACAATATGCAAAAAGTCAGATGTGATTCTTTATGTGATTTGATTTGACATCCAATGTGTCCATATATGTGACCATACAATAGAGTAGTATGTCCTACCATAGACAGTGAGAGGACATCTCTTCAGTGTGCTCTTCTCTGCCATCCTGTCAAATATTTCATCAGTGTCCAAAGCCATAAGAATATATTTTTCTGTTGCCATGAGCATGAATGCTTCAAGATGCTCTAGTGATGTGCACTTCTTAATCTGCTCTTAATGAAGTTGAAAAGCCATGTTCACATGCAACTTGTGTAACAGAGAGGGTCAGGAGGAATTTGTATCCCAGTCCAATAGGGTGGAAGGTATCAGTCCATAAATTGTACGGATGGAGGACCAAGTAACATCATACTGGGCAGTTTTTGCATGAGGAGCAAGACTTATTTACCAGATCCCTCTCTCCCTCACCTTGTCCCGGCCCATTTCCAACATCCGTGTCCTCTGTGCTGGTTCTTACCACATATTCATCCAAAACGGACGACTTCAATCTGTCCCAGCGGGAAACCAGGCTTTGCAAATCCCCTTGCAAGGCCTCAGTAGTGGCTCTGCTGTCATATATGAGAAGCTGTTTACTTAGTTGTTCAAGTTGCAATGCATGAACGCCTTCACTTTGTATTTTAGCAAAAGTGTGATAGTCAAGACGACAAAAATCTGAGTACAGTTTTTTGTTATTTTCAAACCATCTGCTAATTCTCTCAATGACTGTATTCAGAATGGCATTGTGAATCTTAATTTTGTTTTCAGTAGTTGCATCAGCTAAGCTCTCTTCTTCTCCAAATTCACCAGGCATCCTCTTCTTCTTCCTTGATCTTTGACAAGGCAGTGCAGGTTGAACCTCAACCCCCACTCCACAGTCCTCATCTTGCAGTTTGTTGTTTGCCCAGGCAACAAAGTTGTCTGCTGACCCCTTTAAAATCCCTGGCGTATTTTCTGAGGATCCTTGTGTGCCAGTAACAAGACGACGGGCTGTCACCATATTCATTCCAGTTGTCTGGAGATATTTAGACAGGGGAGATATCAGTTCAAAGATGTGCAGGAAGGTTTGAGCTGTCAGAATGGTTTCATATTTGAGCAGTGTCTATTAATATGCCTTTGCCTTCATACCCTAAGATGGTTTCATGTTAGCTTTTTTTAGTGATGGTTGTAAGTGTCATCACAAGGTCAATGTAGAGACTCTTTTTCTGGGACACCAAAAGATCCAAACAGATTGCCCAGTGCTGCATCTTTCGCCTGCCAACGCTTCTCTCCAATGAGTGACAGGCGCCTGTGATATGTGTCCTGTGTCACTTCTTCACAAACAACCATTCTCTCATAGGACTCTTTCAGGAATACAGCAATGTCATTTAAAACCAAGAAGAGCGATTCACTTTCAATGACAACACCTGTGGCATTGGCCAGCACCATATTTATAACATTGTCATAGCAGTAGACATACTCCTGCCCTGGAGCTGACAAGAGAATTGAAATTCCTCTGTATTCCCCTTGCATGGTGCCCCGTCTTTGGAGTTAACTGCACATTTAGTGATGTCAAGTTTCATTGTGCTGAGTACCTGCTGCAAAATACTGACCAGAGGATGACTGGCAATTTACTACTGCAAGCAGTCTCTCATGAATGGCATCCATCATTCATCTGATTATTACTGAGCACTGGTCTTTGCATGAAATGTCTTGCATAGTGTCTATCTGAATGAAAACAGTACAGCTTGCTTGACCTTGACCTCATTAGTATTGTTTTCTTGTAGAGGATGTCCAATAGTCTTTATGACTGCGTTGACTGCTTTTTTTGAGATGAGAGTGTCATTGGACCCTCTACCCTTGAGTGAGCTTTACTCATGTAACGTGAGCTGCTTCTTTTTCTTTTTGCTTTGATCAGTGCGTTAACATGCTTTTGCAAACATGTATCAAATTTGCTGTGTAAAAGAAAAGCTCCAAAAATGTGCCATGGTCTATTGCAGTCTCTTTCAGACTATATACAGCTTCTGTCTTCCCTCCTCCTCGCTAACTTAGTCCACGCTTGACTTTTATTATGTCAATAACCCACTCCATCAACTGTTGCCTCTGAGGTATCTTTTCTCTCACGACAGCCATTTGATTTTCATTCAACAGGCACTTGATTTCCTCTTTGCAAGTCCACAATAGATATGTCTCTGATCATTCACAATGAAGTGCACTTTTCTCATGTTTCTCAGTTCATTGATGAATGTGTCTCCAGTCATTCATTCCAATTGTGAAGGGTTCTCTTGGGTGGCAAAAGCTAAACATAATAAACAATACACAGCATGTGTGTTTTCTCTCTGTCAGCAATGAACATTTGGTGCACTGGAGCATTGGAACAGTTTTCTTTACAACTATATTTTTTGAGTTCTGGTTTGGATGATATTTTAAGAACAAATTAAACTCGACTGGTTTGGGGCATGCAGATTATTTCATAGCAGGCTCCTCTGTAAGACACTGATGTTGCTAACTTCAAGTTACTCATCAAGTTCTTTTTCATGAAACTGGCACTTTGTCTGCTCTTTGAAACATACCACAACATCTTCAAAGATAGACAGCATGCACATTTCTGTAATCGTTTCTGGGATGCTTCTGAAAAGTGCTGCCCTGCATCTGCTGGAATTGCAAGAATTGCCACAATCAGCCTGGGCAGCCGCTTGGCCCCCTGGTAAAGATCTGCAATCTTCTGACTGTACTTTTAAAGTTATTAGTATTATTACAATAATATTTATCTCTGTAGATCAGTGATACCTGCTGTTTAATATTTTATAATATCTTACTTAGCTGTTACAGCTCCTTACAACCATGACACCATCACCTTTGCTTGCATTAGCCTGCTAATATCCAGTGTATTCCTGGGCTTTAATGTGAATTTTTAAAGTTCAGATGATATTAGTTCAGCTCATTATTCATATTTTCTCCTCTTGTTTTCTCCAGCTGGGACAACGTACATCTTTGGCAAGGGAGGAGGCCTCATTACATTCAAATGGCCAGCCAATGAAAGGCCGAGCACCAGGACAGACAGGCTGACCGTTGGCTTCAGCACCTCCCTGAAAGATGGCATCCTGGTCAGAATTGACAGTGCTCCTGGTCTGGGGGACTATCTAATGCTGCACATAGTAAGTTCTCACACACACTCTGCTCATCTCATGTAGGCTTGGTAATGTATGTTCTAAGTATTGGTTTCTAACTACTGTACCTTTGCTGTGCACAATGGGTGTAGTCGACTCGATGCTATGTGAAGCAGCCAGTGTGTAGTAGTGAGCCGGGGAGGTGCCATGGATTTTAGGCTTCAAGGAGAAAGGCTGGTCTGTTGTGCTGGCTCTCTGTAATGTTATATCTTGTTTCACTTATCTTGAGTGCACAAATGAACCAACATTGAGGGAATGACTTCATCAACATGCGGAAATGACTGGACCAAAGCAAGTGAATTAATTAACCAAAACAAGTTGACAAATTAATCAAAATGAGCTAACGAAATGTATCTTGAGGCCACGCAATAGCATCTCATACACTGGATTTAGTGAAACGGGGCCTCAGTTTTTTGGGGGGTTTTTTGTTTTGTTTTTCTTTCTATGGCACCTCCCGGGCTCCGTACTGAAGCGCAGCAGAGTAGGAAGAAGAAGAGAAGCACCTGGCACAACAGTTTAACAAAATGTTAAATCTTAAGATGTACGTTTTGCCTCTACTTTGTACCCCAGGATGCTTCTGTAGCGGTTATTAATAACTACGTTAAAATTTGGATTTTGCACTCGTTAAAGTAAAAGGGGCACCATTCTCCATTCAGGAGAAAATTAAATCTTAAATTGTGACAGTGTTAAGACATGTCATTACTTTAATCAGTCTCATAGTCTGTACCGTTTATTCTGTATACATTGATCTTGTTTCTCTCATGAAATAATATCCACAGACAACGACTTGGTGATAAATGAGGATAATTTATTTAGACTAATAAAATGAAGAGTAAATAGATGAAATAATATGACATATAAAAAGACAGAGAATACATAAAAGGGAACCTACGTGATGTATGTTCAGGTGATGTAACTAATTAATTATGGATGATAGTGGAGGAAATACGTGACCGTCTAAAGCGTGGATGCGCACTGAAGGGTGACGTAGAATTTAGAAATTTGTCATTAAAGCTTCGCTATACGACATCAACTCTGATCACTAGAAAATGTTATTCTGCCTACTTTTGTCGACTTGATTAGACTTCTCCGGGGAGGTCCAGGTCCTCGCGTCACTCGCGTCAGTCCAGGGGAGAGCTGCGGCGCGTGTTCCAGACGAGGTGACCCGCTGAAAGGCGGCGGCGGCCGGGCAGGTGGAGTCGGTGTGCGGCGGTCTTTAACTGGCCTCGGTGTTCGCCTCAGCGAACCGGTTAAAGTCTTTAAACAAAGTCCTTAAGGGCAGGCAACGGATGCTGATAGTTTGGGCAGCAGGTGTTGCTTCTAGATCGGTGGCAGAGTTGATGGCGAATCGCGGAGTGTCCTTCTCAATTAAAACTCGCAGAAATACTCAAAGTAATCCCACTGGTCTGAGGGAGTCACTTTAAATTATTGATTTGATTTCACTTAAAAACGAATTACCAAAAGTGTCTTTACTGACCAAAAACTGGTATAAAGAAAAGCGTCAAAAAAGATTTAAAAGAAAATGGCTTCAAAAGTTAAAGTTCAGCAAAGCTCTGGTGAGCTGTTGCGGCTCCGCTTATAAAATTGAAGAAAAGAAAAGTTGCGAGCGCGGATGCACGAGACGCACCGCGGTAAAAAGGAGCGAAGAAAAACTTCAGAAGAGAGAAGAGGAGAAGCCTTGAGAAGAGTGAGCTTAAAGAGAGAGAGAGAGAGCTCTGAGCTGACTTTAGAGAGAGTCACTCAGTTTTTATCTTTCGATTTGGGGGTGCGGATGGAAGGCGGAGTTAGCGAACTTTTGCACCGAGCGATCGCGCATCTGGTATAAGTTTCTAAAAGACCTAATGTAATTTAGGAGACATTTATGTCTCTGAACTTTATGACGAATTACGCGATCTAACCCGTGGTGTATAAATTCACGTATCTCCTCATCACTATAGTCTCATCACAGTAACTTCAAATGCATGTTAGGAGACCTAAAAGTAATTTATAACGTAACACATGATTCTGAAGATCCTTTGCTCAATTTTGTGAAATATGTGACCACACATAACATAACATTGTACCATGGATCCTAAGAAACTTGTGATTACTTAGATATAGGATTACTTTTAACATTATACAATGAATTCAAAATACGATATAATTACAAAGTTGGTTATGAGCTTACTAATAACCAAGACCACTAGATGGCAGAATAGCTCCATTATAACAAAAGGGGAATAAAACGTACTTTACCTAACTCATTCAAATTACATGAGATGAAAAGAATGGGAGGTGCTCCTATCTGTTTACTGAAGCATGGAGACAACCTCACCCCCAGTCACAAAGACTAGGGAAGAAGGGAAATTTTAACTTACAACCTTGGTCCAAGTCATTCTGTCAGATGTTTATCACAACACAGGGTTATATAATGGCTTTACCCAATGTTCGACCAGTTGGTCATCTCAGCAGGGGAGGCAATACGATGGTTGTTTGGTATTGCTTGGGTGATCAGGAGGTCGTTCAGATGCCTTACATCCTGTGGTATGCTGATGGGACCTTCGGAGTGCTTACCTTCCACCATATGTCAGGAGGGAGGGTGTCAGATACTAACACTTTCCCGTGGCTTAAGAAGCCAGAGCGTGTTTGCAGACATCCCCAGGGAGAGTATAAGTTAAGTTAATTAACAACCCTCTGTTGGATGTTTTGGGTTCGTAAAACAGTGTCTCTTGACGTGTCCCCCACTTGCCCAGGGGACATTGAGCTCTGGAGTTCCTCAGAGGGACAAATGTAATGACCACGCCAAGGCAGTCCACTACACTTCATTCACATTCACATTTTCTATCGTAATTTGATTTTGCAGGCCTGAGTTGCAGACGTTACATACACTATTGTAGACAATGGTTTCATATTAATAGGTTTATTTTGCTCTTATTTTATCCTTACCAAATTCAGCATTCTAAATAACAAGTTTTCCTACTGCAACTTTGCGATCTGCACCTGCTTACCAGCGGACAGAGACTTATTGGTAAATGCCTTATCCCTTATTTGCTTCTCACCTGACCTGGAAATTGTTGAGGAGCCAGAGATGGGTTCATGAGCAATAACTGTTGAGACCAGACTTTATGGAAGTCTTTTAACAAATTGACCAACCCCCTTTTTGGAAATCTCTTGATGCAGTATTTCTGACAATTCTAACAATTACAAAAAAGACCCACAAGATTTGTATCTTAATTATTTGCTACTTTAACTTTTATGAATAATATTACAGCTGGGAAGAGGCATAGAGTATGTTGTTTTTCAGCCCAAAATCCTATTTTAATTGTATGTCAACATTTCCAGTCAGTTACTTGTGAGAATGAAAATCCCTAATAAAATTGAATAAAAGTCGACTTTCCTTAAAAAGTTTGGGCTAATGCAGTTTTCCTTTTTCTTGCTTGAACACATTCATCCATTCAGAAATTACATTTTGAAAACAGTTCACACACAGACCTAAGTTGAAAGTCTCTGTCCAAATTGACACATATGTTTCCATCAATACAAAATACAAAATACAGCTATCAGTATAAAGCAGTACGGCACTGGTTTGTGCTATATGCCTGCACCATTTCTTGATACTTTACATAGTTATAGTATGTGCCCAAATACTATACCAAAGGCATTTCACAATACGAATTGTACCCAAAGATGATTTGACTAAAGATGGGTTGTTGAAATACAGTAGAAAAAATGACATTTTCTAAGAAAAAAAGAAAAAAGTTAAACTTTTAGCATTTTGTTCATTATTAATTTGTCTGTGCCTTTGACCTCTTTGATTCATTCATGCAACTAGAAACACAGAAATGGCATCTTAGATGGATGTGGACTGCTGTTTAAGGGATTGTGCAAAGAAGTTTCACAGGGTTGCATTGGAGATTTAAAATTATGCTATTTCTATCAGCTGTCAACAAGTGTCAAAAAGGCAGCATATCACATCACAACTGTATTCTTTTCTCCAAAGATGATTTTACTAGAAATAAAAAAAACAATGCTTCACTGTGCATATTGAACTCTTTGATCCATGCTTGCAACTAGAAACACAGAAATGGCATCTTTAATAATCGTGATCAGGATTGATCACTGATCAAAGTATTGTGCAAAGAAGTTTTACACAGATTCTTTGGAGATTTACAGTTATGCAAGTCTTTTCTATCAGCTGTCAACAGGTGTTTCCTTTTGTTTAATACAGTTATTCCAACAGAGTTCTGCGTCTTTCAATGAGATCAGTGTTCACTGTTTTGAAAAAAGGTGTGAAAAATGTGTGAAACCAATGGAAAACTGTCAACACATTTGCAAGAAAAGATTCTGCTGTGCTGAGAAGGTGATGATGAAAATCAAGTTAATCCCACTTTCACTTATTGTGTTTTAGCAATCAAGACAAAACTGTATCTGTTTTGAAAAAAAGGGGGGTGAGAAATGTGTGAAACCAATGAAAAAGTGTCAATACATTTGTAAGAGAAGACTTCTTCTCTGCTTAGAAGTTGATGATGAAGATCCTCTTTTTCTTGCATCTTTCACGCATCTTCCAGTTTGGGGAAATGTAGATGCAATTATAAGGGAATTGGTAGCTGTTTGTACCCGCAGTCTCGTGCTCTGCCTGCAGCCAAGCAGCAAAACAGTTAAACAGCACAACCAAACACAGCAGCCAGAAAATGCCTGCTCTTAATGGATTGGAAAGCCTGAGCATTTACAAAACTCTTTGTGTTCTGTACTTGTTAAACCTTTGTCACTGCAGCTTCAATTTGTGACATCCAGATGCGTCCTTTTCTTACTGCTGGAGTTAAATGATTTGACAAACTTTGAAAAAACAAACAAACAAAAAAAATAGTAATGGAATGCCAGCACAGCTCACAGATGAAAGTGAAGTTTGTTCAAATAAATTGTAGTATATATGAATAAGTTTTACTTCAAGAATGTCGAATTCTGAAGAATGCACTAGTGATTTTTAAAAAAAATTTTTTATTGAATTGTATCAGACATCCGGACAACATTCAGCAGCTAGTTACATGGTACATTACTGTGCATATAAACATCATGAGACATTATATTACATTTTTTAAAAAAAGTAAACTTAAACATCTACATCTACATAAACCTTTAGTGAATAAATAAATAAATAAACAAATAAATTACAATTGGTGACTCGCCAAACATGAATTCATTAAAAAAATCAATACACCTTAGTTACATCATAGTCCAGCTCAGCAACCGAGCAGGTGTTCAACAAACATAGTTTTAGTGCTTTTGATGACATTTTGTTTCCATCTAGTGATCAAAGTTCTCAAATAGAAACATAACTCACTGCTATTTCCTCAACCAGGGCAAGTGAATACAAAAAAAAGAGTGTGTTTGGCTGACAAGTTCAGGGGTCAGTCTGACTGATACAAATGAAAAATTGTGTTTTCTCATTTCAGCAACAAGGCAAAATTGGTGTGACATTCAATATTGGCACAGTGGATATCAGTGTGCAGGAGAGCAGTACCGCAGTGAATGATGGGAAGTATCATGTCGTTCGCTTCACCAGAAATGGTGGCAATGCTACGCTGCAGGTGGATAACTGGTCGATCAACGAACACTTCCCAACAGGTACACTATTAATCAATCTAGAAATAAGCAGTGTGAGATTAAGGGAGTGGGCAGTTTCCATATGCTTTTTCTGAGCTATGAAGAGACTACAAACATGTAGTGCACCAAATCCACTTAGATCTCTAACTGTTTAAAGGGTAGGGGAACTGCAACATCCAGTCTGTGGATGTGAATTTAGTGGGTCAAAGCCAACATATATATAAATATATATATAATGATTAGAGATCTGGAGATAAGCTTGTCTCACTTTTGTTCTTGTTCTTTGTTATTGATTTAAGATAACATTGGGGTATCTATGTATCTCTGGTTAAGGCTGGGCTGCCAAAGCACAAGACAGGAATTCTTTTTTGGGGGCACTACTTTTTTCTTCCTCCAGATATAAACCTACCATTTCATAAACCACATCTTTCAATGTCATCACCAAAAATTATCATCCAATTGCAAAGCAAAGCATGTCAACTACTTTCTGCACCGTAATCCTAGTTGTAACTTTAACAGTGTACTCAAGACCTCCCTCCACTCATTGCCCTCTCTGTTGTTTACTCATTCTACAATTTGGTAATACAGCTAATGAAGACACATGAGACCAGGGAGGAATTGTAACTAAGCATGTATTTAGTTTAACAAGGTCTTATGCAGGTGACGAACAGGGTTGTGACATTATCTTGAAAGGGACAGACTCAGGCAGCTGATACACAACATCTTCCTCCTTTTTATGTTCCCTTAAGAAACTAAAACCTTTAATTAGGGCCCGAGCACCATATGGTGCGAGAACCCTCTTTAAACAGAAGGAATTTTTTATTAGGGCCCGAGCACCAAACGGGTGCGAGGACCATCTTGAAATCCTTGGAATTATTATTATTAGGGCCTGAACACCGAACGGTGCATGGAATCTACATGTTTTGGTCTACAAATGATGTAGACCAAGATGGCGAAGATTTTATTGTGTCCAAAGGAAGTAATTCACATGTGAAATATCTCACTCAAGGGTTCAAATTCTCTGTATACTTTTTCAGACTTTCACTGAAATGGATGATTGCGTCACTCAGAGTCCTGCCAGTAGCCTTGACTTGCATTGGGGTGCGAGGGCCCGTTCCACGCTGCTTGCAGCTTCAATTAGGGCCCCGAGCACCGAACGGTGCGTGGACCCTCTTGAAACTGAAGGAATTCTCATTGTTATTATTATTTTTCTCTCAAACTAATTGCCTTTTTGAGGGCTTTAACATATTCAGAAAGTCATGAAACTTTGCAGACTTTTCAGGTCTGGTGAAAAATTTGATATTTTAATGGTCTCGTGCGTGGGTAGGAGGAAATGTATCAGTTGCACCTCCTACTGATTTTCAACAAAACAGACCCCACAGCATGTTTTACCTAGAGCTGTGAATCTTTGGAGGCCTGTGCAACACCCCAGTACCTACAAAAAAACAACAGGAAGTTGGCCATTTTGATCTGAACTGTATTTTTAGCCATTTTCAGGGGTCATAATCTTGACAACTTGTCCAGGAGCGTTCATCAGATTGACTTTAAATGTTATGGCTACCTTCATAAGACCTTTGGCAGCAAAAGTTATTCAAATCATGAGTTTTCATCACACCGTGTGATCTGTATGAGGCATCTAATTTGCATGTTCTGCCATGAACCAGGAAGTAAAAAGGGGGTGGTGTGTAACTCTGCTGTAAAGGGTCCAATATGACCCAAACTTCACATGTTTGATTGGAGTCCCTCCCTGAACACATCTATATCCCAATTTTAAGTGATAACAAGAGCGCCACCTATTGGAACAAGAAAGGCAAAGTTGTACAGTAACATGTCCAGATCCTAGCAGGTTGACTCGATTGATCTCAAAATGGTCTCAAAAAATCTTTATGACATTGGTGATGCTTGAAAATGAATATTGAGAGTTTTCGTTGGAAGGCGTTACCGGAGTGGGGTGGACAATTTTGATGTTTCAACATGACATCAAAAACTGTTGTAACTTCGCCCTAGATGGTCAGATCTTTACAAAATTTCACAGATCTGATAAGAGTCCAGGCCTGAAGACATTTACAGTGCAATTTTGAATCTTAGTCATAGCGCCACCTACTGGTAGCAGGAAATTACTTTTTTTACTCTTTGATTTTTCCCCTGTAGCAGGTTAACTTAATTGACCTCATATCCAATTAGAATACTGTAAAGACCTTCATGATGCACAGAAATTACACTTTTTAGTTTTCATCAAATGCTTTTGCCAAAGTTACGCATTATTCGCCATAAAAATGGAAGCACTTTTTGAGAGGCAAGGCATGCACCAAAACTCACCAAACTTAGCGCACACATCAGAAATCCTAAATTGTGATATTTGATGAGAATTTTTTTTGCACTGATGTGCCAAAATGGCTTTGTAGCGCCCCATACAGATTTCAATGAAGCAGCCCCTGGAGCCCCGGGAGGCATGTGTAACAGCCCAAGACCTACAAAAAAGCCTCTTGGACCCATACCCTAAATCTAACAGGAAGTCAGCCATTTTGAATTGAATATGCAATTTTGGCATATTTTTGGCCATTTTCAGGGCTTGCAATTTTTCGATCTTCTCCCGCAGATTTCCTCCGATTGACTTCAAAATTAAAAATCCTCTCAGAAGGCCTGGGACATCAAAAGTTTTTACATTTGTGAGTTTTCGTCACATCGTGTGGTTGTTACTGGGCCAAACATTTCCATGTCTCACCATTAACCAGGAAGTAGTTTATAACTCTGAGGGACATGGTCCAATCTTCACCAAACTTCACATGTTTGATGACTGTCTTGTCCTGAACACATCTACATTACAACTGTTACCATTATTTATAGCGCCCCCTACTGGCAACATGAAATGTCATGGAAATTACATGCTTTCTTCTTTGATGGACTGCTCCTACAGATTGTATACGATTGACTTCAAAACTGGTGACAAAACCTTTAAGACCTTAATGATGCCTCCCTCTCAAGTATAGGTTTTCAATGAACGCTGTTGCCATGGAGACCCAGTAGTGGCCACCAAAAAGGAACATGTTGTAACTTCACTTTGCATCGACCAATTGGCCCCAGATTTCACAGTTGTGGTCAGGCTGCAGCCCTTATCACATCAACAAGATTTTTAACTATGATACTCACTGGGCCACCTACTGGCAACGGGAAGTATACCTCGTACCGCAACAATTTTTTGATTTTCATGAAATCTACATGTTTTGGTCTACAAATGATGTAGACCAAGATGGCGTAGATTTTGTGTGTCCAAAGGAAGTAATTCACTGTGTGAAATATCTCACTCAAGGGTCCAAACTCTCTGCATACTTTTTCAGTCATTCACTGAAATGGATGATTGCGTCACTCAGAGTCCTGCCAGTAGCCTCAACTTGTGTAGGGGTGCGATGGCCCGTTCATCGCTGCTTACAGCTTTAATTATTATTATTATTTCAAATGAACTGCCTTTTTGAGGGCTTTATCATATTCCAAAACTCATGAAACTTTGCAGACTTGTCAGGTCTGGTGAAAAATGTGATATTTTATCTCATGCGTGGGTGGGAGGAAATGTATTAGAGGCACCCCCTACAGATTTTCAATGTTGCAGCAATGTTGAGCTGAGAAACTTTGGAGGCCTGTGTAACACCCCAAGACCTACAAAAAAGTCTCTTGGGGCCATACCGTAAAACCAACAGGAAGTTGCCAATTTTTATTTGAAGTTTTAATTTTGGTGTATTTTTAGCCATTTTCAAGGGTCGTGATTTTTAGAACTTGTCCTAGAGCTCTCATCAGATTGACTTCAAATTTTATGGCTACCTTCATAAGATTTTTAACACCAAAAGTTATCAAATTTGAGTTTTCATCACACCGTGTGATCTGTATGAGGCATCTAATTTGCATGTTCTGCTATGAACCAGGAAGTGAACAGAAAGTGGTATGTAACTCTGATATGAATGGTCCAATCTGCCCCAAACTTCACATGTTTGATAGGAGTCCAACAATGAACACATCTATGTGACAATTTTAAGCGATAATGAGAGCGCCACCTATTGGCACAGGAAAGACAAAGTTTTACACTAAGATGTCCAGCTCCAAGCAGGTTGACTCGATTGATCTCAAAATAGTTTCAAAAAGTCCTTAAGATGTTGATGATGCTTGAAAATGAATATTGTGAGCTTTCGTTGAAAGGCGTTACCGTAGTCGGGTGGACAATTTCAGTGTTTCAACATGACATCAAAAAGTGTTGTAACTTCGCCCCAGATGATCAAATCTTTACAAAATTTAGGGATAATATTTCCCACCTGGCGTGTGAATGCCTCAGGTCCCCAGGAGGAGCTGCAAAGTATTGCTCGGGAGAGGGATATCTGGAGTACTTTGTTCAGTCTGCTGCTCCTGTGACCCTGCCCCAGATAAGCAGATGAAAATGAATGGATGGGTGGATGGATAGATGCATAGATGGTTATTTAAACACTTTTTGTAGCTTCTTTTCATTTCACCATGAGGTGTGGATAATTATGTGGTATGATTTTGTTGTTTGGTTGTTTTATTGTAATCCATTCTGTTTTGCTGTATAGGTTTGACCACGTAAATTTGTGTCGAGGCAGATTCTAACCCATCTGCCTCAACTAGAAAGCACTTTGGTTCAACATCTGTGGTTTTCGAATGTGCTATATAAGTAAAAGTGACATGACATTTTGTGACTATATTGTCTAATAATTCTTAAAATTTATAATACCCTCATTACATGAATACATGTTCATTTATAAAAATGGAGGAACTCACAACCAAAAAACCGTGGTACAAAAGATCCAGGTCCAGGCACTAAGAATGGTTTGAAAACCATTTAAGGCCTTTTATTCATAGGGATAGAAACATTGAAAGTATACTAACATGTATCAGTTTAGACCTGCTTCAGGGTGTAGTGACACACCTTGACAAAGAGAGTGATTATAGCTGCAGTCACCACAGGTGCGCATTTGTGAAAGCTCACAATATCTTTTTTCTGGCCTCTAGGGACATAAGACAATACACACAACAGTTTCAAAACTGCAAATCTGAAAAGCAAGCCCTTGTATAGACTATGAAAGTCCTTACTAAAACATCACCTTTAAAATGTTGCATTCAAAGCAATTGCATGATGTCAATATTAGAAATGAAATCAAACAACAAGAAAAAAGAACTGCATATTAATATGGAAAACATGAGAGGCCAGTAAAAAAAAAGTTATATCATACCAACATATTTTAAAAACAGAGGGAAGAAAACTAATAATACATATAGGCTATAAAAAGGATGTAAGGTCAAAGTAAGTAAACTTAGCCTTCCTAAGTTTCTGCAGGAAGTAGAGCTTTCTGTAGAGTAGAGTAGAGCTTTCTGTGCTTTTTTAACCTGGGTGGTGATGTGCGATGACCTAGACAGGTTCTCAGTGATAGTAATTCCAAGGAAGCTATAGCTGTTCACCTGCTGTACCTCAGCTCCACTGATATAGACAGGGATGTGTGTCTTTGCCTCCTTCATTCTAGAATCAACAATCAGCCTCTTTGGTTTTACTGACGTTGAGCAGTAGGTTGTTCTCTGTGCACCACTCTGCAAGATTGTTGATTTCCTCCCGGCATGAACTCTCATCGTCGTTTGTAATACAGCCGATGATGGTGGTGTTGTCTGCAACTTCACAATAGAGTTCTCCTGATGTCTGGGAGTGCAGTCATGACTGTACAGTGTGAACAGGAATGGGCTGAGCACACAGCAATACACTCAGATGTCGAGCATTAATGTAGAGGAGGTGTGACTGCCAATTTGAACTCTCTGGGGTCTGCATGTGAGGAAGTCCAGTTGTGTTGAATGCTGAGCTGAAGTCAACAAACAGCATCCTGATATAGCTGTTCTTATTCTCCAGGTGAGTGAAGACTGAGTGAAGAGCAGTAGATATGGCATCCTCTGTGGATGTGTTGGTTCTGAAAGCATACTGGTGAGGGTCTAAGCCGGCAGGGATGTTGTCATTGTCATATGTTGCACATAATTTACAGATGCCACTTGTTTAGTAAGTCTTCACTGCCCAAAAGTATATCTTCTTCATCAATTGAGGCCCACACTGTAAAAAGAAAATCATTGGCTCAACTTAAAATACTTCAGTTGGTAACACAAAAACATATTAGGTTTTTACAACTCAAAATTATCAAGTTATATTAATACTATTGCCTTAAGTCAGAAAAAAATTAACTATTTGATTTCTTTTAAATTAACAGTTTTCACAAATTAAACTTCAGGCAAGTCAACTTAAGGTTTACAATATTGAATATATTTACAACTCAATTATTTGCTTTAAAAAAAAAAAAAAGACTCAAATTTGTGGTTGAAATGGACTTTATCATCTAAATGTACACTTGAGGACAAAAGTATTAGCCCCCTTAGGAAATTTTAAGATTTTTTCAGAATTTTCACAAGTGTTGTTAACCAGATCATGGAGTCTTTAACACAGCTTTTCCCAACATCCTAGTTTTATTTTGTATGCTTGAATCATTTTAATTTACACACAGAAACAAAATTATTTCACAAAAACCAAAAACTACCATGGTCAAAATTATTAGCCCTCCTGATGCCAATAATCAATTGTTTATCCTTTTTGCTGGATAACAGCATGCAGTCGTTTGTTGTAGTTTGTAACAAGTCTCTGACACATCACCTGAGGAATCCCAGCCCATTCTTCTTTGGCAAATCTCTCAAGCTCCTCCAGATGTGATGGTCTTCTGGCATGGACCCTGGTCTTCAGGCCACCCCACAGATTTTCAGTGGGATTCAAGTCAGGGCTTTGTGCAGGCCAGTCAATAACATTCACTTTGGTCTTTTGGAGGTAGTTCTTCACCAGGAGCGACGTATGTTTCAGGTTGTTGTCATGTTGGAAGACAAAGCGATGACCCAGACAGAGTTTTGCTGCTGACTGCTTGAGGTTATCTTTCAAAATCTTCACATATCCTTATTTCTTAATGATTCCTTCAACCTTGACGAGATTCCCAGTTCTGAAGCATCCCCACAGTATAATACTCCCACCACCATGTTTAACTGTGGGAATGGTGTTCTTTGGGTTATGCGCCTCTCCCTTCTTTCTCCAAACATAAGCAACGTCTCAATGGCCAAACAGCTCTAGTTTGGTCTCATCGGACCAAAGGACACGTTTCCAGTATGCATAATCTTTCTCCAGATAGTCCTTAGCATACTTCAGTCTGGTTTGAAGGTGTCTCTTCTGTAAAAGTGGAGTTTTTCTTGGTCTGCATCCTAGCAGTCCATTTCTGTGCAGGGCTCTAGTGACTGTCTTCTTTGACACTACTATTCTTGACTTGGCTAAGTCATTAACTAGAGTTTTGATAATTGTTCTAGGGTTATTAGACAGATCTCTCACTAGTTTTCTTGCCAGAGTCTTTGAAATCGTTTGCTTCCTACCTCTGCCAGACTGTACTGTGTGGCTCTCTTTAAATTTCTTGATGATACTTCTCACTCCACTTCTTGACACTTGGAAACGCTGTGATAACTTTGTATATCCTTCTCCTGCTTTGTAAGCATCAACAATTCTTTTTCTCAAGTCTAAAGTGATTTCTGCTGTTTTTGGAATGATGCTTTCTCAAGTGACAGGTCAAATCCTTTTTTATACTGTGTGTAAAGTGTTGGACAACCCTCAGTTTTAACTTGATTGATTGACTGATTACAAGCTGTAAGCATTACAAAGTCAAAGCACATGATTGCACAACAATGGCTTGTTCTTTGGCTCAATGAAAAGGTCCATTCTTAGGGGGGCTGATAATATTGACCCTTGTAATTTGTCTTTTTTCTAAAATTATTGTGTTATTGTGTGCAAATAAAATTATTTTATGCTTTCTAAAGAAAGCTAGTATGTTTACTAGTGCTATGTTGAAAATCCCCTGCTCTGTTAAAAACGCACTTGGGAAAATTTTGAAAAAAACTTAAAATTTCATAGGGGGGCTAATAATTTTGTCCTCAACTGTATATCAAAATACTGTTATGGAAGGCAGGGCAACATGATATCATGCAAAAATGCATAATATACATAACAGTCTCAACACATAGTGTTATAAAACTGGTATGAAAGTGCAAAAGAGAGTTGAGGCAAACTTATTTATATTTATTTATATATTTTACAGAATCACTTGTTAACAGCCAGAGACAGTGAATGTCCTGCAATTAAACAGCGTAAATGTGCATTTGAGAGGGGGAAAAAAGGGTTTAAATAGAGCCAAAACAAATTGGACATTTTCCCACGTTCATGTCAACCAAAGGTTTCAAATAATGGCAAAGCAATTAAAAAAATGAACTGAAGTCTGGCTTAAAATGTGACAGTGAGTAAACAAAGTAAACCATCAGTCAATTTTTACATGCTTCACAAAAAGTTGTGCTAATGGCAGTGAAATTAAGTAGCACCGTTTTCAATAACCGATTAATTTTTCAATAAATTAAGTAATTTTCTAACTAAAAATACCAAAAATTCCCTTCTTCCAGTTTTGTTTTGCAAAGTTGTGACTAATATATTTTCAAAATATTCAGATCCTTCACAAATATCTGAGAAAATATTATGCAGATTTGTAGTATGATTCACAGAAAAAGAAAAAACAAAGTCAAGCAAATTTCAAGCCTCTTTATGGTAACTACTTTACTACTCATTGAAACCAATAACTTAATGGAGGGAAGGAAAGTGTGTTACATATATGCAAGTGCCATGGTATGCTCTTGAAAATTATTAGCCCACACTGCAGTAAACAGATATAACACAGAAAAACCAACATTAACATCACAGTGATTCGTTCTTGTGAGGTTCTGACAGTGTGCTGTGTAGCTGTTTTTTAGAATTTGTCAAAACTGACAGCACAAGCCAAGGTGACTGAGGTCAGTGCAATCAACACTCCCACACCTTCAATGACAATGCCAATGTCTTGAGGTAGCTCTTCCCGTGCTCCCCCTTCCTTTCAAATGACAAACATGGCCATGGTGTGCTGCTGCAGGTCCTTCTCCCCAAATCCCGCTCTGGAGTCCTACAAATGGATACATGACACAAACACAAAAACATCAAAAGCATCACTTTGTGCTATTATGCAGCAACCATGTACTAGTAATAATATTGTGGGACTGTGACAATATCTACCATGCATGGTAATTTTTCTTGTAAAGCTTGCAGATTTAACAAGGGGATTCAGTATGTAGCTAATAAATGATTAATTTTATTGTCATTAATTTATTTTTTTTTAAAAAGGACTGCTATAGGCTGTTTTGTTTTGCTATTGTACATAGATGAATCATTCATTGTCCAAGACAATTTAAGGCAACTTTTGCACATATTTTTTGTTATCGAGAAAATTAGAGATACTTAAAGTAAAAACAACTTTTTTACCAGTGGTAAACACTGTACAATCCAGATTATCGTTAAGGGATATTGTTGTAGTCATATTTATCTTAGATTGTTTATTTTATTTTAAATATTATGATAACTATCATATCATATGACTACGAATTTGATAATATTGTACCATGAATTTTGGTATCATTACATCACAGCTGGTAAAATCTCCCTTTAACTGCATGGCTACACATCTGGGATATTTCATATGTCAAGTCATACCCACAAACTTATAACAGTAAGACTCTTTCAATTCATTTCTATTATATTATTTGTCCCAGAGAGCACTTTGTGTTCCAGCAAGTGTAAAAAGATAATAGAAACACATAAAGCACGAACAGTATGACACAAAACCATACAACAGTTGACATGAACCTGTACACCTATACACAAGCTGCTATATTCAAGCTGCACAGGTGCAGATTACTAAGTGTCCACCATAACTCCATAGAGCCTATAATAATTCTACAAGTGACAACATCTCCAATAACGTAACAATTTCCAGTGTAATATACAACACCATCAGCAGGTCACATTTACAATAATGCAGCATCAGGACCAGCACCATAAGGCTGATGCTGCAATACAGCTCACAAGTACAATGTGTACTGTTACTGTCGCCATGTCATCGTCATCAGCATCATCATACTGCAATACAACATGTACTGTTACTGTTGCAATATCATCGTTGTCATCATCATCATCACAGGTAATGGAAAACCAAAGCAGTTACCTCCCTCTGCTGTTAGTGTTTAAAAGATGAATGGAGACAGGAAAGAAAGAATTTTTATACTTATTTTTTGGCAACAGGTCTGCTTGGGCGTAGTGGTGTAACCTGTAACTAAATATATTTACTCAGGTACTCTTTTCCTCTCATGCCACTTTCTGCTTATACTACACTACTTTTCTTTGACAGCTTCAGTTTCTGGCTTCTTTCTAAATTAAGATGTTTGCACACAAAACCTATGAAAATGGACAATTGAAGCTGGAACTATTAGTCACTAAATGATTAAATTGGCAACTCTTTTAAAATAATTTAAGCCATTTTTTAATGAAAAAAGAAATCATGGTTAAAAATGTTTGCTGCTTTTTCTTTTTTAAATTTATTTTTAATCACTCTTAATTCTTCTGTGATATCTATTTCCTTTTTTTTCCTTTTGTATTTATAGTCATATAATCATGATTGTGCATTACAGTGCTGATGTTTCACATACATTTTTAGAAAAGGAGACAAGGCAAACCAAAAACAGAGGAAAACTGGCTTAGATGTCTTTAAGTTATGAAATAATGTAAAATTATCTGTTGTAATGCTTGGAGTGGGGTAATGTTTACATTTCATCTGCTTCATGTATTTAACAATTACAAAGTTGTTGATAATTTAACGTGAATATTATGTATCCTTTTTTGTGCATAAATACAGACATCAAGATAGTAATATTAGTTATACTGTCACAAAAAAAGTTTAATAAAAATGTAATCTTCAGCTAAAATCATTTAAACGTATTGTAAATGTTAGAGGGAAACATTTACGGTGACATGATGCTGATGATCAATAAATGTCTTTATAAATGTCTGCTTAAACTTTAAAGGGAACAGTGACATTGAACGCATTCAAATGGCCAATAAGAAAATTCCTTTCAAATACGCCAGACCAGTAGAGGAGTGGCTACAAGAGAAAGGTAATTTGTTTTTATGCTTATCTGTGTTCACTGAACTGATGATGTGTTAAAACCTCATCTGGAATATAATGAGAGTGTGCTCACTTCTCTGTGACGGTTTAAATGATTTGTGTGATTGAGTTTGAAATGAAACATTTGATTTCAGTTCTTGTTTTCTGTGATACTCACTTCAACCGTGAAGATAGCACATTAATGTAGGTCTTTCTTTTGACTTTATCTGACCAAATTATTTTTTTCATTTTTTAAAAGTTTTTAAGGTAAACTTAGAAGCATGAACATAAATGTAAACCAACGCATGCAACTTAATTTGAAATTTCATGTGGACTAAAAATTCATAACTACCTAATGACCAAAATAAATGTAAATAAATGAACCAATAAATAGTAAAATAATTTAACATATAATGAAAAGTAGTATTATGAAATGCTTTTATAAATGTACATGCATCGTACACGTGGAACAACCAGCGCAGAGATTATGTGCGTGTCTTAAAGCTTTATTGATTCAGCAGTGCAAAGTGCAAATATGCTGACCAGAAATAAACAATAGTTAATGGATAAGACCTAATTTTCACTGAAATACCAACAACTGGAAGCCTCATTTGCATGATCTTCCCACATGGTTGCACTTCTCCTACCGCCTGCGCACCATGTGCTGGGCATCAAAACCACACACGATCAAGAAAAATGTCTAGGTTAGCGGAACCAAAATGTTACCAAAATGTTAAAGTACCGCCTGCGCTGGTCATTCCACAAAAATAACACTCTTAGTCTTGTTGTAAATGTGTAGTGAAGTTAAAAAAAAGTATATGCGAAGGTGCTTTTCCCTGTTAAAAATATCTTGCATCTGGATGTCTCTTGTAGGACGGCAGCTTACAATTTTCAACACTCAAGCAACAGTGGCAATTGGTGGTAGTGATCACGGCCGACCCTTTCAAGGTCAACTCTCTGGCCTTTATTACAATGGCCTCAAGGTGCTGAACATGGCTGCTGAGGGCAATCCCAACATCAAGATTAATGGAAGTGTGAGGCTGGTAGGGGATGTGCCCAGTGTGGCAGGCTCAGCCAGGACCACAGCAATGTCTCCTGAGATGTCCGCTACCTTCGTTGAGACTACAACCATGATGTCAACCACCACCACACGAAAACACAGATCCTCCTCA
Source organism: Plectropomus leopardus (assembly GCF_008729295.1). Classification (NCBI taxonomy): domain Eukaryota; kingdom Metazoa; phylum Chordata; class Actinopteri; order Perciformes; family Serranidae; genus Plectropomus; species Plectropomus leopardus. Next base: position 32,215,918 of record NC_056476.1, on the reverse strand, counting down.
ACTGTACAGGTATGGACACATTTTCATAATAACTGTACACAGATATAAATACTAATGTGCACAGGACCAAAGAATTCTCACTCTCTGACTCATCAGATACTGATTCTTAGTCAGTGGTCGTTTACGGCAAGCTATGATGCTCTGGTACATCTGCAGTGTAAGTATTAGACGCTCGGGGATGACATGTCAGTTTACACTACTTGTTACACACATTGTGTTTTTTTTTCTTTTCTTTCAACACATCCCAAGTCATCAGATATTGCAGCTTTGTCAGTGGACTTTTGCGTCTGAATATTATGTTTTAAGTATCTTTCTGCATCTGTTTATGTTCCAGAATGCCGCTACTGTGATGTTAACACAAACACATGGGATGATGCTGCACTTAACTATATTTACTCAACAACAGCACATGGCAACTAACACATAGGATTAGGGGAGGGAGGCACATGGTAAGGTGTAGAAAAATCCCCATCACATTCAGATGGAAAGCAAACACTGAACTCTCGCATCAAAGTCCAGATTTGACCCATCCACCTCGCCTCCCACCGACCCTATAGCCATCCTTGTGCTCCTTTTTGGAGCAGCTGTGGCTCAGAGGTGGAGTGGATCGTCTTCTAATCAGATGGTCAGCAGTTAGATTCTCAGCTCCTGCGGTCAACATGTCAAAGTATCCTCGGGCAAGATACTGAACCCCAAATTGCTCCCGTGAAAGTGCTTTTAGTGGTCGAAAAGACTAGAAAATTGCTATAAAAGTACAGTCCATTTACCATTTATATTATGTGATTGTTGGCAATGTTTCAACCTGAGGCCATCCTTTTGCGTTTCATGTGCACACAAGTTGTGTCCAGACGTGTTCCAGCCTGCCCTACACACACTTTCTTGCTTTTTATCCTAAAAATTGACATTTTTTAGACCACCATTCAGGCTAGTCGAGGCACTAATCCGGAAGTCAGTTGCTCCGCCGGCAAAAGTAACCCGCTCGGCCGCACCTGGCCGCGTTTGGTTGCCTTTAATCTTTACTACACATACTCTATGTGCTAGTAGATCCGGGTATTTTATATATTTCTAAACCCGGAAAAAGAGCTTTGTCTGCCTCATCCTAAACCCCCAGGAAGTGTGCGATGTGTCGATGCAAAATTTACATAGTGGCCGAAAGTGGAATTACACTGTTTGAGTCAGTCACATGATGACACTGGCCCAGAAAGACTTTTCCCCATCGACTAACATGGGGAAAGAGACATCTGTAAATCAGTAAATCATTTTTTGTGAGTGCCAAAACCCGCCAAGTCTTCTATCCCTGTCTAGATGCAAATCATCCAGTTCTATTTTTAGACCGCCATTCAAGCTAGCCGAGGCGCTAAACTGGAAGTCGGTCGCTCCGCCGACCGAGGCCCCACCCCAATGGCTGTATCCAGACTTCACCATCCATGTTTTTATCGCCTCCGACTCCAGCATCTATGGGAACACAGTACGCAGGTGAAATGGTAATATCAGCCCCTAACTGGCGAGATGCAATGATGCACCGTCACTCATTACGGTCTGTGTCCTCTGATGCAGCGAAAAACCACCGATCCAGATACATCTGCGCCGAGTTTGAAAAGTGGACATAATAAGCAAAAGATAAATAACAAGAAGAAACCACTGAAAAGTTTTCAAAGACATCTACTTCTGCCACTGTCTACTGTTTACCTGTTCTCCTGCCTGTCTGTGATGTTGCATGGACAAGACAATGCACACAAACACAGATACACACACACGCAAGCTGACTGAAAGGCCGACTTGCTCTTTCAGCTGTAAGTTCAGTGGCCGTGGGAATAAAACATAAATAAATAGATACTAATCACAAACTATACAGTGAATGCATTTCTGGACATTCACAATATCCCCTGCTGTTAAAAAAAAAAAAACAAAAAAAAACACCTTTCACTTGGGACAGAGGTGGCTGCTGTGTAAAGGTATGCTTTTGCTAGAGGGGAAAGCAGAGAAGGCGAGTTTGAAGAACTGAGTTGGTGATTTCCCACTCCTGGGTGACTCGTGTTTCTTTGGCACTTGTATTCATTTGGGTGAGCGGGATTGCAGCTTGTCACTGTGGTTTGGCCATGTAGTTGCTGTTAAAGAGGAACATGTGTATGCAGGGCTGACCGGAGCTCCTCACTATGATGCCGGCTCACATGCTGCATCATGTTAGTTGTACGCTTTATGCAGTTCAACACTCTCTTGCAATATTTCTCTGCGCATCTTCCGGTGCATCTTCTCTTTCGATATCACCTATCGCGGAGCGGACGTTGAATACGTAGTGACGTGGAACGTCGGTCAAGCAAAGTCAAAAGTAAATTCTGCCCTCTGCTGTTCAAAAAGAGTATTGCGGTTCATTTTTCATCTCACCAATTTGAATCTCAACATATTTTTTATCAATTTTTAACGGCCTCACGATGCATCGTTACATCCCTAGTCAGCAATGAACCAGGGAGTGGTCTGGGCAAACGAGACTGTAAGTTTTCCGGGAGGCAATGACTGCGAAGGGAGAGGAGAGACAATAATGGTTTGATTCACAGAGTCAGCTGGGTCAGAGGTAATCAGGGTAGTGAGGTCTGTAGTGTTGTTATTTTTAATATTTTTAAAGAGATAGTCAGATGCTTTTTAGCTTAGAAAAATGGGATGTGAGCCAGGCTTGGGCATTTGTAAAATTTCAGTGAACAGCACACTTAAACTCTCAAGGAATGAGGATATAGCGACTTTCAGCCTTTTAGACTAATCAATACACAATAGAAACCCACAAAATGTTAAGAAAAGTAATATTTCTACATTTCAACACCCTTTTGGAGGGAAAAGCAAACAGGGAGAATAATACATAATTACAGAAATATGAATACATTTTAAAATGAATAAATAAATATGTAAAATGGAAAATAAAATTTGAAATTAAATAAATTGGGCAATTAATGTGCAAAGTGGAAAATAATATATAAATAAGCAAATAAATATTAAAATGAATAAATTGATAAATAAAGGGGGAAATTAAATGGGAAATTAAAAAAAAATCAGCATTTTAATTTATTTATTGATACATACACAAACTGGAAATCTTTTTTCCCTAAAGATTTTGACTTTGAAGTTTAAAGAGGAAAATATTATTTTAAAAAATATATATTTTATTGTTATCACAATTGATCAATAAGAAAGTGCACATTAAATGCCACTGGACAGCGTCAGGTGAGAATGCAGCCTGACAGAACCAGTTGTAGTGTGATTATATGCCAGTGGATGGCCAGAGGGCAGTGGTCGTATCCACATGAAACACTGCACGCAGGTGTCAGGTTGAAATGCTGCCAGTAACAATATAATACAGGGGCTTCAGCACCTATTAGGTGGGTGGAAGGCGAGTTGGATGGATCCAACAAACCCTGAACTGTCATGAGGAAGTCCGGTGTTCACTATCCGTCTCAATGTGATGTGTCATCCCACCATGAGCATTTGTTAACATCATGGTAGCGACATCCTGGAATATAAACAGCAGATACAGTAGGATACCTAAAACATAATATGTAGATGCAGAAGTCCACTGCAAAGCGGCAACATGTGACGAGTGGGGATGAAAACGTGTTGAATAATTTGGTCACGTCTCAACAATTGAGCGTTCTCTATGACAACTGAGCGAACTCACATCAAATAAGGGAGACTGTGAGATGCAGGAGAAAGCACTGATAAAGAACATGAATAAATGAAAAGTTTAAAGCTTTTACTTAACTTTAACTACTGTTTACAAGGTTTCATGCTCACCTTCTAACTTGTGTATGTTTCCCCTTGTCTTTCTTTGTCTTCTTTGTTTTTTTGTTGGTGTTTGGGGTATCTTTGCTGTGTCTGTGACCTCTGATGACCGACCTTCTACTCATAAAGCATACGGCAGATGACATTGTCTCATCTGCAGAGTGTTCGAGTGATGATGAAGACCTGGAGGAGTGTGAAACTAGCCATGCAGGTGGGCTAGGTTAGTTTGCATTTGCTTGCCTTTTTTTTTGTGCTTTCACTCATCTGCACCAGAGGATCAAGGTATCCTCAGAGCATCACCCCCCCATGGTTATCAAAGTGTAACTTCATACAACCAATGCAGTAACAGTCAGCATAACTGCACTGCACATTACCCAATAGGAGGAGCTGGATTATTAAATGCAAGGCACACATTTAAATTAAAAAAAGTTGAACTGGCTCATCGGTTATACAGATTCAAATTCATTTAGTTTCATTCGGTAACCCAGAGAGCCATTAATATCATGAGCTATACTTGCACATGGGGTCTTCCAAAGTGGTTAACATTGTCACCAATATACATACAAATTTTGTCTGCTTAGAGTAATAATTAAGGTTAGTACATATCATCACAAATGTGCAAAATTTGTATGATGGTGAACCATGTTCTCTGCACTGATGCTGCAAAATGTTACTCATTGTGTTTGAGTCCACTGCTCCTGCCATTCTCTGCTATGATAATTGAAACAATACATTTTGACAGTCTTTTTCTTTTGTTTTTTTTTTCAAATTAAATGCAGAGCGTTGTCTAGACTACAGTGATGTTTTGTTTTCATTTGAGTTTTTCCATATTGGCTCATGTTGGTTCATGTAATAGAGAACAGATATCATTGAATTTCTGTGTACAAGTTTTTCCTTTTTTGAGTCATACTTTTGCTTTTAGGTGTACTTGTTATTCTGTCTTTTTTTGTATCTAAATATTTAAAATTCTTAAAGGTTTAACTCTTGTGATAAGTTAGAGAATAAGTTTGAAAGAATTTGGGAATTTCCATATTTTGGTAACATTATTAATGTTATGTGGTCATTTCCACAGTTAAACAGTCAGACTGTCACACACCTTTCTGAAATGTATGATGTTTGGAAACTTTTTAGAAATGTTTCTCAATCAAATTTTGTTTCTGTAGCCCATACAAAAAAAAAAAACAATACAGCAACTCTTCAAACATAACACTTATTTGAATGGTCTCATATTAAATTCATGATATCCCCTAAAACAGCAAACACAACGCCTTTAAAATGCTGCTGTTTGATGTAAATGGCTGTCAGCTACAGCATTATGTTCATGTTAGAAAGAAGACAAGCTGCTCGTGTCCTGTAAAAGCCTTTACAGCAAAACACTGGTGAATATTATACAAGTAACAATTAAAACAGTAAAACATTTACACTGACAAACTTGCTTATATACTACATTGTCAGAAAACAATTAAGTTTCACCAGACGTCTAGCTCCCAGATAATTGCAGTTAAAATGTTGGTGAGCTATTCTGCAGATCAAAAGCTAGGTGCACTCAATTTAGGTGAGTTCTGCTCTATGACATTTCACAAAAAGCAAATCTTTTGCTTTCTTTCAAGCACAAACAATAGATTTCGACCTATCTGACATTTATGCTGTACTTATTTTGTGTAATTTGCTGCTTTGCTATCATTGCTGATAAACCAAAACTACAACTACTACCACTTTTTCTTGATGGGCCCTTTTTTAATAAGGCTTAAAATTAACCACTTCAGGCAGCATTTGCTAAGTGCTGTTTGATTTTATATATGTGGTGCCAGTTTTCCACCCAGTTATCGTAAATAAACATTGTGAAACAACCTCTGAGGCTGAAAAATGAAGCCAGTGCAGAAGGGGCAAAAACTGCAGTTCATCAAATGCCCTCCAAAGGCTGACTCCATTATAAAATGCCCAGCTTTACAGCAGACATAAACATGATTACACCCTGGTGTAAAAAACTGGTTTGGTTTCTGTCAAATTCCAACATTCATGATAACATTCATGACAACTGTAAAAGGAGTGAAAGTCACCTCTTCACATTTCATTAAGGTCCAAAGTTACGCATATTTAAGGATGGGCCACATGAGTGACAGGCTATCTGCAAGGCATTGCTACAGCAGCAGTCCAAAAACTAATTGGTGGCCTTACAATGGCTAAGTTCATTATCTATACAAAGTTAGCTGCCTCCCCTAATTAGTTAGTAAAACCATTAGCACAGCTGTCAAGGGCAAACTTTCACCAAAATATGCAAAATACTCCCAAAGCACTCCAGAGGCAATATTTGTATGAGTAATTTGATGCAAACATTAGCTTCTTTTTCGGTGTGAACACAGCGCAATTCCTAAAAGTTAAAGGTAAAATTCCCAATTCTTCTGCGGCCTACCAGCAGGTTCTTCCTTTTGAAGGTCATTCCCATTTTTTTTCAAATAGCATGTCAACGATTAGCATTTGAATTGGTTTAAAACTGTTATGTGTATCCTGAAATTCATGGGAATTTGTGAAGAAAGACAAAGACAGGGCCCCGGTCATCCACTCATGTGTTTACACAGAAATTCACACCATTCTAACCTTAACATCACTTTAACTTTGACAGAGGCATGCTTTGATGTAAAATTTCCTTTGTTTGCTATTTCCAATTTTGTTTTTTTTTTTTCTATATTTTGTTATCAAGACATCATTCTCATCAATTCGCCATTCATTTAAAAACCACTGTTGTATTTTGGCCTTGTGCAGTATGACATTTGGTGGGTGATAATTGTTTCCTCATATATGGGGTACCATTTGTGTCATGCGGCTTTAATGAAAACATCCATCATTTGGTTTTCAAACCAAATAATGTGCAAAAAAATCTTTTCTTACCAGCACCTTTAGAGTCTTGAAAGGGAAAAATTACATAATAACCACAGCTGTATATGAAGACTGTTGTACCCTCCTAATTTGTCAGGTAGTCTTCCAGTCCCTTGTCTTTCTCTACCACCTAACTTCCTTCCAATGCTATATTACCTTTGAAGTTAATGTTATGTAAATGGCATAAAAAGATTTTTTTGTCAAAACTTCTAATATTTTACACTTTATTTTTTCTCTTAAGCAATCATTGGTATCACACACTTCAAATCATTCTCTTCAGGGTGACCGCTGATCATTTCTTTGCATGCTTTTTGATCCTTGACTCCATGCCTCCATATTTAAACTAACTTGGTTGCTTTGTCTGAATTTGTGTTTAAGTTGTAAACCGTTGTTTTTTTGGTCCCAGCATCACCGAATGTCATCTGTCTTACCCAACACCATCTTTATTTTGTCATTGTGGCTGTTGTCTGTCTGGTTTGTGTGGAGAATTTATCAAGTGATTCTGTTCTCTGTTGTAATTCTGTCGTCTTTTCCTCCCCTGTCAAACAATTTCATAAGATGGCAAGTAGAAAGGTCTCTTGAATAGCTAAAACTGCAAACTCTATAATATCAAGTTATGCATATATTTTGGAGACCATAGATATTGTGACTCATATGACACTCATACATAAACACCCTATTAGCAATAGTTTTCCTGCTGATGTTCAGGTTAATCTCTTTTATGAACTCAGGAAAAGGTGTGAGGTCTCCATCACTATAGAGTCTCTGAAACTTTGCTGCCTCCTCTGGCCTCTTCTACTCTTACTTTTCATCAACTAGCTCCATAAATTTTACAACATCTGCTTAAAACATAGCGTTTAAAAAATAAAAAAATAAAAAAAAACAGTGCCAAATTAATGGTGGAATTGTTGTCTAAGATCTGTCAGAATAATTTTCTTAATGAAATAACAAATGGCAGAAGGATCAGATGGTTTAGATTAAGTCTTCAATAATAGCTAACAGCTAACAGCTAATTTTAGCATGTATGACAACTGTGTGGAGAGGTTGGGGTACATTTTATTAATGCATAAATTTGCACATATTTAAAAGCAGGAACACTTGAATGACAGGCTGTCTGTGAAGTATCGCTATAGTCTATAAATCAGATTCACCCCTCACTCCTCTACAGATGTGTTGAGTATATGGACAAAGATTTCAAGAAGAACCAGATGGCTCATAGCAATGACCTTTGTACCCCACATTTTTTACGCAGTACCCCCACAGGACTCTCCAGGGGACATGGGCAAAAGCTTACTCCAAGTCCACAAAACATGTAAACTAGACAGGCAAACCCCCATGACCTCTCAAGCCCTGCAAGGGTAAAGAGCTGGTCCACTGTTCCACGACCAGGACAGGCTTCCCTGTCTTCATCATCTTAACTTTGACATTTAGTTGGAACTTCTGTTCCAGCACCCTGAAATTAGCTTTATTGGGGAGACTGAGCAAGGTGATACTCTGATAAATGAAACACGCTCTCAAGTCCTCTTGGCCTGAAAGGCCTCAGTTGAAATTCTACTTCACTATTAGTGTACACCAGGGAATTAAGTTAAAGTTGGAATAAAGTTGTTGCCATGACAGGTACCAACGACCTTCCAAAGACCTTCCATAAACTTTGATCCCGTAATAAAAACCAAAGCCAGTTCCAAAATTTTCACCACCTTACAAAAAAATAATAAATTTAGGACATGATTTCTACTAACACATTCTGTGCAGGCGTATTTTGGAGGAAGACAGTCTTGCTTATTATGTCAAATCAGCCGTTGTTCTAAACTGACCCTCTGCCTCATATCAGCATTGAGATGACTGTAAAGAAATAAAACAAAGATCAAAACTGAATAAACAAAAAAACAAAACACTATATCTGACACATGTAGGTCTTTGTTTTTTGGACCACAGTAGCAGAGACAGACACAATTGAACCATGAAAAGAAAACAGGTTTAATGTTCTGGTGGTTCGGTCAGTAAAACGGGTAAGTAATAGAATCTCCAGAAATACTAAACACAAAATGGTGGTGGCTGGAGACAGGCTGACCACGATGAAGCTGGCAACACTTGGTCTCCATTTATTTTCTAGTCAGACATGCCATCTTATGAAATTCCCTTTTGATTGTATTTTTACTTACATGAAAAAACTATCTGGGTTGCATTAAGCAAATATATAATCATATGTCAAAAGACACTATGGGGTTAAAGCTGGTATACGTAACATTTTTTGGTCAATAAATAGTCTGGGTCGTGAGGTTATCGTAACATATAGAAACCACAGCTGTGGTTTGACAGTGGCTCTTGTTTCAAACTAGAGGGCCTTTCCATTAGCACTTTTGGTTGTGCCAAGTCAACCCATGCTGCCTTGGTTTGTATTTCCATGAACAGTTTAACATGCCAAGTCATGCCTGAGATAGACCATCTCTGGGCCTGGGCCAAAACACACCAGACCGCCTCCAGTCATGTTGCAGTCACATCAGATGGGCTTCATTACTATTATTCAACATCAATATTCAGTGATGTTTCAGCAACATGTTTAAGTATACTGCTATGCTGTTGCCTGGCATAGAAGACACTTCATTAGTTTCAACTGTGTCTCACTGTGTCTCAAAAAATCCCAAAGACAGTGATTCAGCCATACATGTTTAAGCCTCAGTCAGAATCGCACTCAGATAATGACTCTGTTGTGTAAGAAAAATTGGCGACTACAAGAGTATCAGAATCGTAAGCGTAGTTAGCATCTTTTATTTATTTACGTTGTTAGCTTGTTAGCAGCAGTGGTTGACACAAAGTAAATGGTTGTAAAACATTTATTTGCTACAATGTTACCGTGTGTTTAAGTTGGTCCGGTTTACATTCCCAAACTGCACATAATACCATATATAAAAATCAGATAAATAAAACATAGAAAAAAATTAAATAAAATTGGATTCAATTTTCTACAACAATTTTGGTCATCAAATCATTTTTTTGTCTTTTTATCTATAAGTGTCTTTTCTCTAATTTTCTAGTTGTGGAATGTGGGATTAAAAAACAAAAGCTCAAAAAAAAAAAAAAAAAAAAAAAAGATTTGTCTCTCCGTGCCGAACTCACTCTGACTGGCCGGTTAATGTTGCTTGTCTCGCCTATCATCTTGTCTGCATTCAAGGATTACGCCCTGTCATTGTCTGTTGTCATGGGGAAGACTCTGGGTTTATGTAAATCTACAGTATATAACTTAGGAGCCATAAATAATGATTTTACCGTATTGCCCAGGATGAAAAAACTAAATATACTAGCCTTTATAGCTAATGTTAGCCTTGTTATGCAGTGATTCCATGCTTTGTAACGTCAGTTCAGTCACGTGAAACTGATCCAGTGCACATGTGGCCTAAACTTTTAAATCTTTGCCATTTTAACTTGTCCCTTTTAACTGGATGTTGCATTGTAGATATCGGATGCTTTGGTTTCAAATGATTTAAATCATAAGTGTTCAGAACTACAGCTGACAGCGTGAGAAAATCCCCATCATCGGCTCTCCCCAGTCTGAAAGCCTGGGGAAATTCCCAGTACCTGCTTTCACCAGCCTGCCTCCGCACAACAATAAATGATGAAAATGACGCCAATTTGGAATTGATCTTACCAGGGGTGATTCATTCACAACGTCATCTTTGGCCCTTGGTGGTAAGTCTCCCTTACATTTCTCGGTGTTGGTAATTTGCTCTCTCACTGCTGCAGGCTCCATATGGAGCCCAAGCGAGTAAGTTCACCGTTTTTCTGCTCACCATACTGCAGCCTACAGTTCAGCACGGCTCCTTGTCTACTTTTTCTTGGTTGCTGGCCCTGGTCTTCTCTCTACTTAAGCTTCATTGGTAGCTCCCACAGTAGTGATCACTGAGCTAAAAACTGAACTCCAGTCGATTGAGCAGCTTACTGAAGATCTCCTCCAGCGGCCGACAGAGCTATGTTCCCAGCTGAACCTTCTTGAGCCAGTGGGTTGCCAGTGGCCTGGTACATCTGACATGGCAGCAGCTCCTGGTGATGTTCCTTGGCCTAATTTCACCATATTCCCCCTTCTGGGCGTCCGTGGTTGATCGAAAAAGGTTCTCTCTTCCTCCCTATGACTCTATAGGTACCGGTGAAGATGACCTTCCACTCTTCAACTTCTGCTCCCCTCTGGCTGAACTGTTTGAAGATGCCCTCCCCTCTATACCACTTCCTGCTGGCAGAGCAGTCCGTGACCAGCCAGCTGTACCCTCTACCTGCAAACATCCCTGTTTATCTCCCGTGCAGAACTCTCACTCTGCATCAGTTCTTGTATCATCTTTATCAGGCACCCCACAGCCACCTATCTCCAGCTCAGTGCCCCCCCATCCCTCACTATAATACATCCATACCCCACTCCTGCACACTTCAGTCCAGAGGCCCCTCCTGCTCTTTTGTCCTCTCTGCCTGTACCTGCACTGCTGCCCTCTACCATGTGCAGTAGGAGACCTGCTGCTATTTCAGCAGCAGTTCCTAATCCTCAGGACTATCCTGGTAACCTGGCCATTTATGACGGAGGATGTCTTGTCTCAGCCAGACATTCTTGTGATAGGTGACTCCATTGTCAGGTTCATTAAGCTTCCTTGTGCTGTTACTAACTGTTTCTCTGGCTACAGAACTTCTGATGTCACTGAACAACTTCCTGCTATTCTGGATCTTTACACTTCTGTCCACACTGTAATCACGAATGTTGGAGCTAATGATGTAATGTCCAGATAATTGGTCAAGCTTAAGTCAGATTTCAAGTCCCTGCTAACCACTGCTGGGAGCCTGGGAAAAAAAAAATTCTCTCTGGCCCCATCCCATCGCTGGGTAGAGGCTCTGAGTATTTTAATTGCCTTTATAGCTTACACTGCTGGCTACAAAACTTTTGTATAGCTACTGGATTTGCTTACATAAACAGTGTAACTAAGTTCAACGTTCTCTGGTCTAGAGCTGACTTTTACAAAAAAAGATGGTATTTGTCCAAATAGACAGGAGGTGCAGCAGCTAACTTCAGGTTGTACTAATACCATAGATTCTCTGGACTGACAACTACCTACACTTGCATATAGCTTGTCTAAATGCTGTTCTGTCTCTGATCCTTCTTGCATACCAGAATCTGTGCCCGCAGCCTCTGAAAACACTAATACTGTTGCTACCTGTAATCCTGTTCATGTTATTAACTCTCCTGTTAATGATCCTGTTATTAATTCTGATCCTACAATGCCTCCATTCAGCCCACTTACATTTAGAAAGAGAAATTGATTGGGATTGGTTGACCACGCCTTCTCCTAAACAGCTGATAACACACATCACAGCAACATTATACGACTCTTCTGAGGAAGACTGCAGGATGATAGCAGTTGAAACATGTCAAAGTAAAATTTAACAGTCTTTAATACTTGTCTGTGAACAAGAAACAAAGTAAAGGTTATTGAGGCAGTTTTTCTATCCATTTTAGACTATGGAAATGAAATTTACAGATGCTAATTTATGCTGCCTCTTCTATTTTGAAACTACCTGACTCTTTATACCATTCTGCTCTCAGGTTTATCACTGGGGATAGCTACAGCACCCATCACATAAGGATGGGTCGTCCTCACTGGTGGAGAGACACAACTTTCACCGGCATCTGTCCATATACAAGGCCGTTATTGGTGATCTTCCACCTTATATGATGGTGGGATAACCACCACACTGTTGGACGGTCCTGTGGATCTTGCCATGCTCGTGACTGGCTTGTACCTACAGTACCTCGAGTTAACACTGAACTTTGTCGAAGTCTGCTTTTAGCTTCTCTGCCCCCCAAACCTTGGAACATGCTACAAACCACTCTCGATTCACGTGTATCCATTGGTCAGTTCAGATCTTTGATAGCCAATAATTCTGTCACAGTCTGCAACTGTTTTATATGATTTTCTATCTTCTCTGATCTCATTTTAAAATTTAAATATTTAAATTTATTTTAACTGTATTGCTGTAATTGCTTTTTAATGAATAAACACTTGCAGATTTATCCACTGCACAGATTAAGACACAAATTCAGATGGTAAAAGACTATCAGTGTAAAATTAATTAGCTAAGAGGTCCCTTCCTTGGCCCAGGTAAATGCAATCTTTGAGTCTTTGAGGAATATGTGTTACACTTCTCTGAATGTTTCTGTGTAATGTTTAGTATATCAGCAAAAACAGTTTGTCCTCAAAAAGTCCTGCAAAATTTATGAAAACATGGTTTCATCTTCTCAGCTTCTTCTAGGAAAATCTAGGGTTGCAAAGTGGCTATCTAAGAATGGTTCCTGACTTTCTGACATGAGAAACGGGTTTTAGCTATCTCCTCAATCTGTTCAACCATGCATGGCCATCAGAAATAACTTCTTGCTATTTCCTTCATCCAAACTTTGCCACTGTGTCCAGAGTGGAGTTGCTGCAACACTGGTTTGTGTAGTGATGGTGGAATAACCACCCTCCTCCCCAACAGCAACCATCCAGATTGCATTGACAGCACTGCCCCCGTGCACAGGGTATGGTTTCAAAGGGCTATCATGCTGCTGGAGAGGCTCTTTGCAGTAATGTCCAAGACAGTGGACAAGGAAGGGTTCCTGTGCGTAGCCTTTCTCTTTTGTGTAGCTAAAACATGAGCATTATCCACCTGGCTGAAGTAAAAAATGTTGCTGTGTGCAATTCTGGTTTAGTGACATGGAGTGTTTACCTTGATAAACTATCAGTGCTGCAATGTGAGTCTGCCTTAGGATATTTCTTGTCGTACAAATGTGCAGACAACAGAAGCACCTAGAGTTGTAGACGGCTTGCAGCAAGATCCAGTATTCTTGTGTGTGGTCAGAGTATGGTTGTTGGGGTTTGGTGATCATTTGGGAGCATACATATCTGGCCATATAAGTACTGATGGAATTTACCAATCTTGAACATGATGCTAAATTCTTAATGCTCAAGCTGAGCATAGTTTGCTTCTCTTTTGTTATGAGTTTGTGAAGCAAAAGCAATGGGTCTCTTGTCCCTGTTTTGCATTAAATGTGAAATAACTGCACCCACTTCATATGGGGATGCATTGCAGGCCAGCTGAATTGGGAATGATGGAGCAAAGTGTGTCAGAACCTCTGACCCCACCAAAAACATCCTTTGCTTTCTGCAAAGACTCTTGATACGCTTCAGTCCATTTCCATGTTTTGTCCTGGTAGAGTAAGTCATGTAGTGGTTTCAGTAGTGATGCCAGGTTTGGAATGAATTGGCTCTAGTAGTTTATCAACCCCAGGAAGGAAAGCAAGTGGGGTGGCGCACGCATAATTGTTGGATTTTGGATGGAGTTGTGTGCAAGCCTTCATCATGAAAAACATACCCAAGGTATTCATTGGAAGACTGGAAAAAATCACATTTTTCCTTGCAATCCCTGATCCTTTATCTTTGAAGAGAAGCATCTGGGTAATGAGGGTGTTCTTCATTAGTGGCTGCAGTGCAAAGGAGATTGTCCAGATAGCACTGTACTCCCGGCAGTCCTCTTAGGATTTGGTCCATTGCATGTTGAAATAGTACTGGCATTGAGGTGATGCCAAAAGGTAGCCAACGGTACCTGAAGAGACCTTTTTGTGCCTTAATAGTGAGAAGTTCCTGTGACTCTCACCTATATATGCAGGTAAGCCTGGCAGAGATATATCTTGCTAAACTTTTTTTCCCCTGCTAAGCCCAGCAAACAGATTATCAATATAAGGGAGTGGATACTGTTCTATCGATAGCACAAATTTAAATCTTACCTTGAAAACCCGACATGTCCAGACTCCTCTGTCCTTCTTTAGCACTGGAATTGACTAGAGTATCCAAGTCAGCTTCCACATTGGGTCTGATAGCACAGTACCTGTCTGGCCTTCAAAAACACTGGCTTGCTACCAGGTTTGACATGCATCTTGGAAACACCTTATAATGCTTTTCTAAAACAAGCCTGCAAGTCTGTGCAACCTTTTGATATCATACCTATAGAGTGGTGAAGGGATGACGTATTTTTGTAGGTCAACCATCAAAAACCTTATGGGATTTTGGAATGGGATTTTTGATTATCGCCAAAAATAAGCTCTGTAACGACCACAAGTTTATGATACTTACACGTTTTGTTCAGCATGATAATCTTTACAGATGAACACCACTTTTGTGTGTTTTGAAGCATAAATAAAATCGCCAGAAGCAAAAAGCTATTGTTAGGCTATAAACAAACTACATCATGGTCGCATGGCTTGAACCTCACCACCCCAAATCGATCAACTTCACTGTAAAAACAAGTTAAAACACAATTGAATATATTATAAACAGATAAATCTACAAGTTTGAGTGCAACTGTTGCTGTAAAGCTGTAAAGGTGGACGAGTGCGTTGAATGAGTTACGTCCCCGATAAACACTGAAGTCCAATTTAGCCACTTATTAGCAACCGCCTTTTTTAAGATGGGTAAAACCTTTAAAGTTCAAAAATTGCGTTTGCACGGATGTATTTTCTGTTGCAGAACAAATGTCTAAATATCTTTAGCCTATGTTAACAACAGATCTTATTTAAGGCATTTTACCAAAACCCATTCAAAAAACCCATAGACTTTGAGATGAGGGAACTGGAAGTTTTTAGGACCGCTTTTTAGGACTCATTACTTTACCACTCTATTGTTTGCCAATCCAGTCTTCATTTCTTTAGCCAGACATGTCCTATTATGGAAGAGTAATTCCCTTTCGCAACATCAACAGGACTTTTTTTCAGTTTGGCAGTGGTATTACAGTGATGTCAGTCATCTCCTTGGTGGGTGACGGCTATCCTGTGTCTGTTTTGAACAATGTGTCAGATAGTCGCAGTAAAATGTGCCTTGAAAATTTCTAGTACTGTTTAAGATTATTGAGGTCCTTGATCCAGTGTCAATTTGTATTTTTACTGGATGTTCCTCCAGCCCAGACATGGCTCAGTAGCCATCTGAGCCCTCATCTGCATTTAGTACCTTGAGGATTTATTCTCACCCCTTCCTCATTAGAATCACTATTAGCTGATTTATGTCATTGTTCAACTGTATGTATTTTCCAATTTCTTGTTTCCAGACTTTGATGGTTTCTCTGTGCTTTTTATTCCAACAAGCATACTCTACATGCCCATTTTTGCCACAATGATGACAGTTTATGTCATAACATCAGCATGCAAATGCAGGATGCCCTGTTTTTCCACAGCAAAAACACAAACCTTGGTCATTTTGCCTATCACTACTGATCTGACGCACTCAGCTTGTTGCATGTAACTGCTGTGCTTCCTTTGATGCCATTTCCATAGTTAAACAAATATTTATGGCTTTCTCTGACGTCAAATCACTCTTAGTAAGTTTTTTTTTCTGCACAGCCTCATTCCTTAAACCACACACAAACTTTTGATCGATGTGTGATTCAGTGTCTCTCTGAATTCAGTGTTCAGCTCATTTCCATTATGCTGCAACAAACATGATGACAGACTCAAATTCCTCTTTGCTGTGTCTGTGCGCAGTTACCAGAAGTTTTGGTGAAAAATGGTGGTTCAGTGTATCAACCATTTCTTTGTAAGTTTTTGGTGAGTGGCTTCACTAACTACAGCAGGTTGTGCAACAGATTAAATGTTTTTGGGCCCATTAGGCCTACACTTGTGGGGAAATGTGGGGACTATTTTGTCATCAGCAATCAAACTGGCGCTGCAATGAAGTAGTCAAAGCACTCTGTGTAACAGGTCCACTCATGCTGTCATCAAAGGGTTCAATATTGCCGATAACTCCAGCCGTTTTCTTGGCTCCTAGTTACATTCTGGCTTATCACCTTAAAACTTAAATTTAACAGTCAAGTTAGCCCTCTCCTCCGATTCGCAACTGGATTTCTTCCTCCCATAGCTGCTTCATGGCATCCTTGTGAGCAAGGCACTTTAGCAGGATGATGTGCCTCATCCATGCTTTAAATGAAAGGTTTGCCTGCTTTTCTTGGGGTTCTTGTGAACCTATCACCTCACGGGGGCACTCTATAAAAGGGGATAGTCACAGCCTCCCCCTCCCTCTGGCCACTTCCAGGTCGCCTCGCTCCTCTCGCTGTCACCGATGCAGATGCTCCCTTTGGCTGCAAACTAAGCTAGCACTGCTAGCACAAGCCAGCAACAGCACCAGAGGAAAACAAACCGTCCATTGCAAAAAACTTGCCGTTCTCCACTCCAATGACATGCATAGATTAAGATGTCCTCGCCAATTTGTTATATCCTGAGGACTTTTAGCCCCACCAGCTTAACAGTTATTAGTCAGACAACTACCGTGAGTTCGCCATTTCTTTTCAGTCTTTAAACTTGTCATGGACACACACTCACATCAGTCTTAACAGTCAAGTTAGTCCTCTCCTCTTATTTGCAAATGGATTTCTTCCTCCTATAGCTGCTTCATGGCATCCTTGTGAGCAAGGCACCTTTAGCTACGAACTAAACTAGCACTGCCAGCAGAAGCCCACAACAGCACCAGAGGAAAACAAACCGTCCATTGCAATAAACTTGCCATTCTCCACACCAATGACATGCATAGATTCAGATGTCCTTCTAACCAATTTGTTATAGCCTGAGGATTTTTATCCTCACCAGTTTAACAGTTATTTTTCAGATAACTACCATGAGTTCACCATTTCTTTTCAATACTTAGCTAACTGCCGTGCAACATCTTATAGCATAACACTTACATTTCAAACTACATAAAGCAGCAAAGGACAAATACACCAAATATACTTGAATAAGGTAGTTACTGTAAACACTTGCCACAGCTTCTGTAAGACAATGCAATTAATAAAAATGTAATGCTGCCTTCATTGCTGTCTATCATCTTGTTCTGAGTCCAGTACAAAAGTAAGGTTAAATTAGAAACACAGGGATACACACAACAGGGATACTTTGCTGACTTTCAATCAGCTTTGTATTAAAACAGTGTGAGTAGTATGATTAACTATAGTAAACCTCCCTTCATCTAACCAGTGGGTAGAAATCCAGTAGCTGGGTAAAACTCTGCCAAATGACACAAACTGATGTTTTGCTGCTGCCACCACTCTGTCTTAGTCGGACAGAAACCTGAACATTCACACACTGCTGGCACCTCCACAAATCAGTGCAAGGCAGTCTTGTTGACACATAAGAACATCTGTCTGTTTCACATTTGCCTTGCTTTCAACTGCAGTATATCATGTCTTACGTTTCTTCTTCTGTGGTCCCAGTAACTGTTGCAGTGGACTTTGTCAAGAACCTGGTGAACTGACGGTAACAGGACTTGTGATATCGAATCTCCATGGCCATGCAGTCTTCATCTTTAATATGCAAAAGAATCCCAGTGTCTTCCTTCATCTTGGCAGCTTTCAGCAACAGACCTTTAATGAATGAAAATAATTACATGGTGTCTGTCTGTATTTGTGTGTATATACAATATGCACACTCACACATGCTGCATATAGAGTTATAGCTACAGCTAATTTTCAAGTCCTGTCCCTGTTTGGGACAACACAACATACAAAATTACAATCCTATAAAAACACAATATACTGTACAAGTATTCTATATGGTAACAAGTACAACCTAGCCAACAGAATTACGTCAAAATCATCGCAACTCTAAACAAAGTGGAATAAACTTACAGTCACACACAAACACTATATATAAGTAAGTCAGTGTGTAAGAAAGAGGGAGAGACAGATTTTTTTTACACACCTGCTGATAACGTCTGTGCCACTGAAAGATGATCCTTTGTGCGTTTGCCTGAAATGGTGATGTATTTATCAACTTCCTGCACAAGGCAGGCAGAACAGGACCAGAGGAAGCCATAGGTAGACCCATCCTGGACCTTAGTTTCTTTCTCGGGGATTCACTTGTTGATCCAAGGGTGCTGCCAGCATCACCTGTTAGCACTGACTCGCCTACCTGTGTTTCTTTGTCTGGATGCTCTCTTTTATGTTTCTCTGCTGAATCCAAGAGCTTTTTATCAATGAATCGTCTGTAGCATGTTGCGTGAAGCCCAGCATCTTGGGGAATATTGTCAAAATCAATAGTGATACTGTGTTTATAAGTTTCAGCTATGGTCCTGCTTTCACCACTCAAACAAAGCCATCGTTCGACGCATTTTCTGAATGTTTCCCATTGTTTTGTCAAAAAATCCTGTATTACTTCCTTTTTGACGGATATCAGGTGCATATAGCATATTTCTGAATTTTTTTTTTTTTCGCCGTGTTTTCCTCCTCTGAACTGCTGGAAGACTGCACCTTGGTCGCTACCATCTTGGATGTTTTGTGCTCTCCTATTTGACCAGCAGGTTACATGTGACTCAAACCACAGCACACATGACAACAATATCATTACGCAAGTAACTTAAGTAGTACTGACTTCAAACACTGATTTTATAAAAACTGCAGGATTACAAATGGAGAACTTTTGCCCTTTAGCTTAGGACCAATACATCTTTGTAACTGAGTAAAACGATCGTAGTGGCCCACATGTCGGAACGGGATGAAACGATACGGCTTTCACCTTATGGTCTATAAAGCAGTCAAACTAGCCAGTGCTAATCAAATACAAATTAAGATTCTGTTAGCGTTTTGCCTATTTCTCTGCTAAAAATGTTTTCAGAAACATGTTTTAGCTTAATGTTTAACTGTAACACCAGACTGTTTTTTTGCTGGCCGGCCACCATTGTTTCACGTTTGAGTTCGTATTACATCACCACTACCCAGCAGGAGCGTTTAGTGGTCTGCTTGTGGGGCACTGCATTCCGGTAGTTTAATTGTAGTAGTGAGTATTTTTATATTCCAGCATTGGTAGTTTTACTTCAGTTAAGGATGCTAGTACTTCTTCCACCTCTGGACCGAATGTTACAATGTTTGGCTTGTCAGTAACACACAGAGACATTCATCCATGATGGGCACACTGCATAACAAGAATAACAATAGCTACAGGCTTGCAGCATCCTGGGTAATCAATTTATAAAGCTCCCAGCATCTCTGCTTTATAAACACAGTCTTGAGTTGGTGTCTCTGACAAACATGCATTTAGAGAAAAAAAAATGAGACCCTTCTGCAACAGCGGGATCTGTGCATGGCCATGACTGAATATAATCCTTGAATGCAGGTGTGACGCCAATCAATCAGACATAAATAGAGTTCAGGGCTTAGCACCCGCTTATTCAAGATGCCCAACAAATGGAAATTATATTGTTCTGTTTCTCCAGTTCTCTATTTTCTATCCAAAATGCCACGAATAGAAAATTCAGACAACATATCTCAATTATGAATTTATCTGACAAACAAATACAGTTTTAGAAAATAAAGTTAAGTTTTCTTAATTTTCTGCAGTGGTTAGCATTGTAATCTCATAGTAACAGGGTTGTGAACCTGCTGCCCAGATGGAACCCCTCTGAAGGGTTTTGCATTTTCTCCCAGTGTCAGTGTGGTTCTCTCCTTGTTCTCCTGTGAGTACCTGTCTCTTGCCCAAAGTCCGCTGGGACACATAATGAATTAATACATTTTTTTTTTATAAAGAAAATTTTATGGATAAGTGAAACAGGGACAGTGTTTGGTTAAAGTGCAGTCCCTTGTTTTTTTATGTTTTTGCCCGTATTAGACCATAATTGGCTTTCATAAAAGTCAGTACGTTTCCATGCAGTGGAGCTACACCTATAGCTCAATTAGGCCATTTAATTGGATTACTATCCTTGCCCCAGTATTACACACACACACACACATATATATATATGTGTGTATATTCCCTCTTTCAGCTAGTGGCTACTGGACCTTCTTCCAACTGACCTGTTATATCACATACCAGTCAAGTTAGCAAGCAGCAAATGGGTTTGTTTCCATCTGTGACAACATGGATAATTTTTTCGCACTATACATTTTGTACATACTCTACACTTTACTTGGTACCTTTGTCTTGTATTGTTTTCTTCCTTTCTTCTTCTTCTTTTGTTTTTCCCGCCTGTCTTCTCATATTTATGCTGTTTGACATCCGGGTCAAAGCCTGGCGCCAGGGACTATGGCGCATGTGCAGAACATCTCAGCCAGTTCAGGACCAGCTAAGGCATATAAACAAAAGAGTAAATTGACCCCCAACCCATTATTTAGGTGTGTTAGTCTGACTACGAGAAATGTCATTTAGTATGATTTCAGTTGGACTAACATGTTTACATCACTTTTAAAAGTCTAGTTTTTACCTGACTAACACAATAATTTGACTTTTTTCTGACATCATGTAAATGTACTGAGTGACATCCCTGAGCTAGCCTAGCCAAGGTGCATTTGAATCTGATTTTCGGAAAATGCAAAGACACCCCCCCCCCCCCAGGGAAAAAAGCCCCCCTATGACTACCTTTGCAAAGATACAGGTCGGTATAGTCAATGTTGTGGGACATAAGCAGAAGAAGCACACATTTTTGAGTGGAGGTTAACTTTAAATGCCAGTGTAAAAGCACCCATGGACCTATATACTGCATTTGAGAAATACCGTTATATTGTCATAGCTCATCAGTTCACATCTGTTGATGGTTGACAGTGCCAACAACTGAGGTGTCCCTTTTAACATGTTTGTATTTTTACATAAATTCAACTGCTTGAATCCATCAGTGATGTTATGAGTTGAAACTTTAGTCAGATGAAACAAGTTTTGCTTCAGCAGGTTCAGATAAACTGCAGGCTTTTACACCACCTGCTGCTGACACCTTTCACCACTGCATAGGGCCACAGCATTCACAGTGTTATGGACATCAGCTTTAAGCTTGTCTTTTGACTCTTTTTTTATACTTAAATCCTGATTAATTTGCATTTCATAATAGCACATGAAAAAAATAGTATTGATGTATGTTTTGTGTTTCTGTTTTGTTTTTCTTCCCCTCTGCTATTAGTTCAACTTGAGCTGTGTCCCAATTGCAAACTACACTATCATTTTAAACATTTTTTGTTGTTGTTGTTGTTGTATGTGTGTGTGTGTGTGTGTGTGTGTGTGTGAGTGTGTGTGTGTGTGTGGGGGGGGGGGGGGGGTGTGTCAGTTGAGTGTGATGATGATGCACATTGTAATGCAACAGAAATAAAAGTGAATATTTGCCGGCAGCTTTATGAAGCTGCAGTTTCATCAACATCTGTCTGCATACATGTTGTATCATGAGTATCACATGTTGTTTCTTGCCAGTACAAACAGACTATTGGTTGATAGTATGGGATTGGGACACAGTCTCTGTCTCCTATTTTTCTGACATTGGTCAGTCTTACCTGCTCCCAGTTTGCTGTGTTGTTTTTTTCTACTTTCCCTAAATGCAACTTACTTTAAGCATGCATCAACATCCTGCAGTAAGACTAAAACAAAACCAAATAATAATAATAATAATCCATTCTCAGCCAATGCCATCTCCCTCTGACGTACACCCAGACTGCACGGCCGCTTCATGTTTAAAGACTAACATTACAGATCGATTTGTCATGAAGAAACACATGAGAGAGGCACCTGGCCACCAGTCGAGCGCCTCTCTCAGCAGTGTCTGTTTTATATTGTGTGCATCTGGTTGTAGTGTGTGAAAAATTTTGGCTCTGTTCTTCCATCTTAACATTTGTCATTTGATAGTTTTAACTGGTCATATTTTTTGTATTTATCCAATTGATCACCGCCATTTTGGTTCTGATTATGGTTTTTGGCTTATTACGTATGTTTGGTTTGTTTTTTTGTCAACCAGATACTATTCAAATCAAAGTGTGATTTTTTTTTTTTATAGAATTAGACTTTTTTTGGATTTGGAACTACTTGAGTGACTAACTTGTGTGTTTTATTTCCCACAGAATGTTTTCCTATCAGTAATTTTGACTTTAAACAGTAAACATTTCAGTTGCACTATCAACTCAACTTAAGGCATTTTATAAACATATGCAAAAGCCCACAAATTAGTGAAGCAGTTTCAGATCCACTTCTTACATATCTTCCGTTTTCCAGATTTTTTAGTAAATCTATTTTTACAAAACAAATTAATTTTTAATTAATAATATTTTGACTGTAAGACAAAAAACAAATGAATTGCATGGCTAAGAAGTTGCAGTTTAGGGTTTGTCAGACTTGTCAGTGTTAGAGTTCTTCTGTTCTTTTCTGTAGATGGGCATGTATATTGCTCATTGTTTGTATATCCCCATCCCTTCCTTACAGCCAAAAGCTCTAATGCCGCCCGACCGCTTCGTACTGCCTTTACATGGACATGGCAACTGACTTACACTGTCACCCTCATCACCCTCATTTCCTATGTAGTATGTTCATAGGTCCCACCCCTTCTTCACCTTCTCCCTTGTCTCTAGAGATATTAAAGTATAATGTCATCCATGCATTCTACAGATCAAATTACAATTTAAGCAAAAACTGTAACATGAATAGATTTTAGATACTATTGAAGTCTATTGGAATGAAAATACTTTTTTTTGTAAAAATGAATTATTTACCAGGAAAAAAAACAAAACATAAAAAACAGAATTATGGTGTTTATTTTTTATGTTATGTGTTGTGGATGTATGTGTTGTTGCCTCCCTGTACCGTCGTGTTTCAAGATAGAACACAATCTACAATGAATTAAAATGATCTGTAACGGTACCAAGTGGCTATCCAACATTCTTACACACCTTTTCTTTTGAAAATTCCTTTCCTCATGCCTGAATCATGCGGGCAATTTGTTGATGTAAGTTGACAATACACAATTTGTATGTTTACACACTGACTTTTTTTTTCTTTGGAGATGCAGTTTGTAAAATGTGTCGAGTGGGACATCTTGAAATGTTTGTTCTTGTGCTGCTTTCAGACACCTTTCACAAGTATTTAAGTATTTAAGCCTTGGAACCCTGAGCAAATTGATTTAATTAATTAATTTCTTTCAAAAACATACTCATTGCTTTCTCAAGTTTTTAAAGAAATCAAGCCTATTTGCTGAGGTCTCAAAGGGATAAAAGCAAAGTAACTGATGAACATGATAGGTGCTATATGTTGCAATTTTCACATCACTGAATTATTTAAAGCTAAAGAAAACACCAGTCATTTAAACAAAGGCCGGTGCTAAATGTTGAAAACCGTCAACAATGCAGCAGTGACGTTGCAACAACGCTGCATTTGTGAACACTACAAGCATGAAACACGCTGCAGTTAGGTGAGGCTGCCTTCACGCAGTGCTGTGTGAAAAAGACCTATAGCTTACAAACTGCATCTCTAATCACACTGTGGGGTCTTTGATGGTGTTTTATTGTTTTGTAATTGTAGAATAAAATTGCCTTTGTTTGATCTACAGAGTTGTGTGCTTGTGAATGTTATATGTTAGTGTTTGTGATAGTGAGTTATTTATTAGTTGACTTTAATTGATACACAATGTGCATCATAGACAAAGTATGCACATGTTGATGAATATCTTCCATGTCAATGGCATTTTGAATGTTCATTTCTGTGATACCAATTTGACTTCACATTCCCATGATAAATGAGTAGAACTCTTTGCACTTCTTTCTAAAAAAATAAAAAGAGGCACCCTTGTCACCAGATGATCTGCTTAATTTGCTCAAAGGTCCTGTGTCACTTTGAAACTAATAGCACAGATGTCACAAAAAAGGAAAAAAAAACACTATTGCAACCAAGTGATTGGATGCCTCCCAGTCAAGTTGCAGTTACACTTTACATCCATGTCTCTCCAGACTCATTTGTAGTCATGACAGTAGACATTGTCACTACAAAGAAGTTACATATTCTAAAACATGAATGCTGCATACACATCTTCCCCTGGCAACACAGAAGATCTATAGAATTGGCAGAGTTTCAAGGTGAATACCCAAGATTAAAGTCACCAATTTAGTATATGAGCAAATGTCTGCCCCTTTGTTGAACTGTGATGTTTTGTGAGGTCACAGTGACCTTGACCTTCGACCGTAAAACACTAAATTCTAATCAGTTTGTTTTCAAGTCTAAGTGGATATTTGTGCTATGTTTACAGAAATTATCCCACAAGAAAGGGATGATTGTACAGATCAATGGACAGACAACCAAAAACCCCAAACCCATTTTAAACATGGTACTGCTGCATGGCATGGAGAGATAAAAATAATTTGTATTTTATTATCCAAGTTGTTAAACACCTCATAAAGACACTTTGCAGAGACTTAAGAGCTACAGATACAACTTGTAAATGGGGAAAATACAGCACAACATGATTACAGGGTACGTAATATGGTCATTTGAAGCCTTTTGTTGTTACTGAATTGCCATTCTGGGTAAATAACTGAGCCCAGCTCTGTTAAAGAGGATTTCAACTGTAAAGTAGCCGTGCCTCCATGTTACATCCTCTGTTTTTAATTAATATTGAAAAAGCAGACAGTCTATAGTTCACAGTCCACAGCAATTTAAATGGAGTACAACTAATAACTGGCAAACTATTCAAAGAAGACAATACGTATATCTTACAGTCATATGTGTTGAGATATTTGTTGTGATGTAATGATATTTCAGATATTATGGTGCAGAAACACATCTGTACTAAGCCTGGGCGGTATGTTATGTCATATCTTAATACTTTATTGAAGACACACACACACACACACACACACGTGCACGCACACACGCACACACACAGCCCCACACCCCCACCCCCAGTTGAGTGAGGTACTCACTTTCAGCTTTTTAGACCAATAAATACACGGTAGAAATCCACAAAATGTAAGAAAAGGAATATACTCGCTCTGATTTTTCCTACTGAACAGAGAAATACAGAGTCACAGAAGACTGATGAAGCTTAATTGTTTAATTAACTCATCATTAAACACACCTCATTCAAACTTGACAAAAATAAAAGAAAAACTCAACCAAACCGTTTTGGTTACTCTTGTCATTCCAATGTTTCAACATTCACCAGCTCCAGTTTGGTCAAGATAAATTCTTAATTTACCAAGTAACACGTAAAAAAACATGTCATTTTTCCACACAGTCTCTCTCTGTCTGCTGCTACTGGAAAGAGGAGTGCTTGTATTTATGATGGGACTGAAAAACAAGAGGCTAACTGCCAAATTACGATGTTGAAAACATTCACTCAGTACATGGTATGACATCTTTGACTCAGGCTAATGGTTCACAAAGGGTGAGCATTCAGGTGACTTTGCTCTGCCATTGACATGGTGTGAATTTAAAGTGATGATCATTTGACAGCTTTTTCTTGGTCACAGAGCTGCTCTTATCATTATCACTTGTTGAATAAAAATGAATTATAAATACATTTTTGTTCCTGATGCCATCAACATTTGGATGAGAACTAAAGTAAACTAAAATGATCAGTGTTCTCTGTTATGTGAGAGAACCTCTTTGTAATCTAGGTAGATAACTAGTCTGTTGATCTTTCACTATCTGGAATACTTTTTCATAAAATATCTGCCCAAATTTGAGCCTGACTTGTTGATGCAGTAAAAATAAGTAACTAGAAATGACTGTTTGTACAAATATTGATAAAACTAATATGCAGAAATGTTATGGTATCTTATTTTTATCTTATTCACTTTTGTACAACAGTTCAACTATTTAACATCATACATAACCAACTTTTCTCTCACTGAAACTGAACCTGAACTGAACTGAAACTGAAACAGGCTGAGATTACTTACCTCCAGAACAGCTCTGTATCTGAGTAATGGCTGTAGAAGTACAACTACAATGACCACAGAACAGCAAAAGGTTTAAGATGACTGAGCAGTGACACTGCTGTCAGTCAGACATTTCTATTGTGATAGAATCTGTTGTTTGAATTATTCCTTTTACTTGATCATAATTAATTCACATGCTGTGAAAGGAAATGTTTTTAAGTATTAGAAGTTTTCAGTATTGTCAACAATAGTTGGGGACAATAGGTTATCAATAACTGTACTATCTTTTGACTGCAACAAGTCTGCTGAATACATTTTATTCGATTTATTGTATTTCAGAAAAAAAAAACATTTACTAATTTGATAGTACTTTCCATTAGAAATGTCTTCAGTGATATTGAGAAAGAATCAAGTACTTCAACATAGCAAAGGAACTAAATTTGGAGCAAATTTTGCTCGAATTTTGCCTCGTCCTTGCACATACATCTTAAACCTTTTGAATTGTATATCAGATTTAAACCAATTTTCCTTTCTTTTGTCTTATTGAGCAGTCATAAAGTGATATACCAAGTTTCTTTTCATGGATTTGGGTTTAGCTGTTGGCTGTTTTGTTGTTCTGTCCAGTTGTGTTTTGTTAAGTATATTTCATAAATCCTTGCCCTGCCCTCTAACATGCCTGTCTCTCTCCAATCCTAGGAGTTGAATTAGTCATCCCAGTACTTCAGGATCCATTAGCACACCCCTCTGTAGCTCCTCGTGCACCCTTCATTCCCACTCCCTCAACCCACCACCCACTCTTCACCATTATTGAGACCACCAAAGAGTCCCTGTCCAAGGCCACTGAGGCGGGGGTACCTTGCTTGTCGGACCGAGGCAGCGATGATTGTGATGATGATGGCTTGGTGATATCGGGGTATGGCTCTGGGGAAGCGTTCAAGTCTAACCTGCCCCCTACTGATGATGAAGATTTTTACACGACCTTCTCCTTGGTAAAAGATAAGACCTTATCCACGTCAAGCTTTGAAGGTGGCTACAAAGCTCACACGCCCAAGACTTTTAGACCTAACAAACCATCAATCTCCAGACGCGGTAGGACTACCACTACCGCTGTACCACTAACCGCCGACCAGAGCCGCACCACCGCCACCTCTGCCTCCACCGCAACCCTCCACAATGCTCCGGCCAAACAGCCGGCCAAATGAATTACCGCGAGCTAAAACCCCAGCCCGTCCTAGTGTTGCTTCCATTGCCCACATCCTTTGAGGTAGACAGCAGCAAACTGAGGGGCCCATTAATAACCTCCCCAATGTTCCATAATATACCCACAGCACTTCCCACAGAGCCGGGCGTCAGGCGAGTTCCAGGGCCCTCGGAAGTGGTCCGTGAATCTAGCAGCACCACCGGGATGGTCATCGGAATAGTGGCGGCCGCTGCCCTGTGCATCCTCATCCTTCTGTATGCCATGTATAAGTACAGGAACAGGGATGAAGGCTCCTACCAGGTGGACGAGAGCAGGAACTACATAACCAACTCAGCTGTGCAGAGCAATGGCGCTGTGATAAAGGACAAACAGCAGAGCTTGAAAGGCAGTAACAAGAAACAAAAAAATAAGGATAAGGAGTATTACGTGTGACTGTGAGACTTTTGTGAACACGAGAGAGCGAAGAAAGAAAGCACTAAGAGAACATTTACAAATCAGTTTCCTTGCAAGGAGCTATGACAAATGATGGTATAACATGGAACTTGAATAATCTCATACTGTGCTGAGTAGTTGAACTGAAGATATGTACTGTAAAATAAAGCACACTTACTATTGTAAGCATACTGACAAGGCTAAATAGCAACTTTAGAGACCTTACTCTTCTATCTGGTCAGAGATGTTATCAGTATAGAAATGTTTCACAGCTACATCATTCTCCTAAGTGACTTTTAGAGCTATGTGATCCTTGGCATTCAACAAAAAACTTTTTTGTAAAATTGTTAATTACAAAAGGCTCATAATCTTATACATTTTCAGCATGTAAGTAGTATTAACAAGAGGGGGTCAGGCACACCATTATTGTTAAAGTAAAAAAAGGACTCTTGTTGTATTCGAATATGACAATTTTCTATGGTTTATACATAATAGAAGTGTGGTGTCTAACTTATTTTTGCTTTAAGCAAAAGGGGAAAAAATGACAAAAGAACAGCAAGTGAAGAAAACTGTCTGTGTATAAAATGATCAAATCGCCATGGGCAAATCTCCGATAATCTATTTGCTCTGGCATCTGATTCACCCCAATTATTCTCACTGTTTGACAAAGTGACTCACTTTATGGAAAGAAGTGGTCGGTTTTCTATTAAAAAGCAACTGATAGTAAAATGCATGCCATACTAATTCTACAGTAAAGTCCAGTACAGTCAAAGTCCAGTGTGCAGTGTTCGACTTGGACCATGTTCTCTTAATTATTGCCAAACAGTTCTTCATTATCAGATCCAAACGTTGCCCCTCTCCTCTTTTTGAACCCCTCAAAAATGTTAACGATGGAAAAAAAACAATCTGTTAAAAAAGGTCTATTAATGATGCACAGCCAATGGTGGTTTTATCTTTTTGCAAAACTGTATGTGAGTTCATTGCCTGTCGTTCTCTTTTTCTATGGAGGTGTCAGGAGGAAGACGAATGCAGTACTACAACACTGTTAACAAATGTGTATATAGAAATAAATCAAATGTTGAAAGTGTGGATTCTATCTGCTGTCACAGTCAGCTGTTAAAAAAAAAAGAAATTTGTTTACATATTTTATTAAATGCTAGCTGTTGTACTTTGTAGGTAGGAAATTGTACATATACCATGACAGTTGTAATTTTTAGTACCTCTACTGTACAGACTGAACATAATGGTTTATCAGCGTATTTCATGACAGAATCTATTAACTGTTAATTTACATGGAGAAAAACTTTAATCAGAATGTGGAAAATCATATTGATATTTCATAAAGAATAGAATGTATTGTTAGCCTAGAGATCTAACCAGAGATGTTTCTAAAGTTGCATGAATATTTAACTACTTGCACTTGTCCTACAAATACAAGGTGCCCTTCCCTCTGTATCATGGCTTTCTTGTTCTGGGTTACACTAGTGAAATTTCTATATGAAAGAGAATAAAGTCAGAGTTGTGACAAATACAGAAAGACAAAGAGGCTACAATGGGTGAGGGTTCACAGTCTTAAAGAGCTAAAGTGGTGAGGGTTTTTTGTTCTTTTTTATGTAAGACTGGTCACCTCAGATCATTGTCTTGTCAACTTTTTTATCATGAGTTACAAAGTTTATTGTTCTTTTATGTTTCCGTTCTTCCATGGTCATTTATGGACGAGGAGGTGCAGTGTTCTTATGCCTGAAATTCACATATTTATGTTTCATGACATTTTTTTCATCGGTTTCATAGATAATAAAACATTCTTTTTTTTCTCTGAAATCATATTGTAGTCCTTTGATAAATCAAATTATCCATGGCAATATGGTACCACTTTGAGGGAAACCTCATTCTCACCACAGAATCATTTTAGAGAGCAGAAAAGAGAAAAGGAGGCAGCTTTAGAGCCCCTGAAAACTTTCAAATCTCAAAACATTTAACAGTAATGACTAAATTAGCAACAATCAGTGTTTAGCTAATCTGCTTCATCAGGATTATAAGGCTGTGGTTTGGTCAGATATGTATGAGACCGAATCACATTGTGATATGTGTGAATCTCTACCAATTAATCTCCAGGGGTAGATGGCCTCCTTGTAATTTTAAATTTAAGGATTTAACAGTCTCTTTGTACTACCTTTAATCAAGGTACTTGAACAAGGCAGAAAGGACCAATGTTTTCCAGACTCCTGCTACCAAACTATTATTACAACAATTTACAAGAAAGATCCACTAAAATGTGTTTCCAACAGGCCAATCTCTCTCCTTAACACAGATTATAAAATGGTCACTAAAAGGATATCTAAGAGATTGGAGATATATCTCTATCTCCCCTGCTCGTAAATCTGGATAAAATTGCCACTGTAATTCATAGATTGTCCTCAAATAATTTAATGTGAGTGTTTAACATATTAATTTTTCTAGTAGAAATGAAATACTAAGCCTGGCAGTTTAGCTTAGTACTGAAAAGGCTTTTGATTTAGTCTAATGACCAGTATTTCTCCATGTGTTATTTGGTTCTGGGTCTGTGTTCTTTGATATGATAAAATGGATGGACCCCAGGAAGGGTAGCTTTCCCCAATATTTTTTCATCTCTATAGGATCCAACCCTAAGTGAGGTTGTTTAAGGCTGACCCTGTTACTGTTACTGTTTTTACTGATGACATTATCCTATAACAAACTTAATATTTAATATAAGGTCAATTTTGATAAAAATGCAATTCTGCCACTATCTGTATGTAACTGTAATAATGTCAAACACAGGTTCCCTTTTTTGTGGTCTCCTATGGGCTTTAAATGTTGGGGTAACCTAAATTTAAAGCAACTGTAAAAACCTTTACAGTTTTAACTTGTTGCAGATGTTGGGAAAGAGTCAAAAGATTTGCCACTTACCTTAGTGGGTAGGAATCAATGCTATGAAACTGAAAGGCCTGCCTAGATTCTTACATATTTTTCAGTCACTTTCAATCAAAGTCCCATCAATATTTTGTTTTCCTCTCTCAACAATTAATCAAACAGTTAATCTGGAATCGTGATACTCCAAGAGTGGACAAATCAACTCTAAATTATGTCCAGGAAGGGCTGAAACTCCTCACTTTCCAGAGTATCACCATGCCGCTTAATCCAGTTTTTTGGCACAGCTGTTTACTAAAGGCCCTCTTCCTTATGGCTCAACCTTGAAAGAGATTAGAGATTAGAAAATAAAAAAGAGATTAACACTACAATAGGACACCCTTTAATCATGCAGTCAACTCAAATTTGATAGACTGTATTCTGTATTATCTGTTCAAATAAAAGGGATTCCTTTCTCCTAAAACTCCTTAATGGAGAAACAGATTGCTACCAAAGAGCTTTTAGAATAGTAAATTCAGATTATGGTCTGATGAAAGCATTAGTTTCCTCAGTTACTGCTATGAGGAAGGAATCTTTATGGCATATGGAATAGTTTAAACAAAGATTGACAAATAAAGATTTCTTCTTTCTTCTGCAACTATGTGACTTTATTAGTGTCAACTACAGGGGCCGGTGGAATTTAGTCTCTATGACACCTGTGGAACATCTGTGCCATGCTGACCTACCATTCTTAAAAATGATCTGTAATGATGATCTGTAGTTATTCAAGCTCTTATGTTGAAACTGTTAATACCTGATTTGGACAGGTTCAAACTTTGAAGATAAACAGATCTGGGAATAAATCTGGATTGGAAACTATTGGGTGGTTTGTGCAGAGATGGTGTTTTAAACTCTATTTATGGATTAATTCAGTTTAACTTTCTTCATTGGCTCTCTATCAGCCCATACAGACTTCACAAATATAAATCAATACCATCCCTTCATTTTAGATGTATCTTAGATGAGAGAACATTTCTACATTCTTCTTGGGAGTGCCGTAAACTTCAGGGGCCATATTCACAAACATTCCTAGAATACTCTCAGAGAGCTCCTAACTTAGCATAAGTCATTTCTAGCGAGGAGCACCTCTAAGAGAGGGAGAGACAGAAACCTATACCTTTGTAAGGAGGGGTGGTTGACCCCTTTGCTGGGTATGACACATTGATTTACTAGATATGATTGGTTGCCCTTTCGTGAGCCTGTGAGGTGTGGATACCCAGTGGAAATGAAATGAACGCCATTGCAATAAGAGACTTTAATCAAATCAAATCAAATCTTTATTTGTATGGCACTTTTCATACAAAGAGTAACACAAAGTGCCTCACAGAGATTAAAAACAATAACAGAAATGAAAAACATCAATGAAAATCAAGAAAAATACAGACAGCCTGACCCTCCCACCCCCACCTAGACGTACGCAACAACACACACACAATCATGTAGATATTCCCACACATATTCGCAAAGGCACCCGAACATCCACCCTTACCACCCACACACACGCACACATACACCAACACACACCAATTGTTACTAAAGAGACATGGCTAGGCACTGAGACCTGAGGCGAGGGAGAAGCTACCTTTGGGGGCCAACCTCACTGAGAGAGGTCACGGTCCAGCACCGCCGGGGCGCCGCCACAGAGACCATCCCAACCCGGGCGGACAGGAGTGCCCGCACCAAGATGCCGAGCCCTCTAGCCACCCGGGCCGAAACAGTCCACGGTACAGCACCCCCAATGGTGGACCAGAGACCACTCCCAGTCCGGTAGGCCCCGATGAGGAAACACTGGAGCTAAAAACTAACACAATAAAATAAGGTAAAGAACATAAAACCTAAGAACGTAAGGGACTGAAACAGTAAAATAAGACAAAGAATACAAGTGCACAGTAAAATAGATTAAAGGTTATAACCGCTAATAATTAGATAGATAAATAAATGGGAGACTAAAACAGTGGGATAAGATAAAATAAAAAAGGAGAATAAATAAATAAATAGTTAGTTAGTTAGTTAAAAGCCTGATTGAAAAGATGGGTCTTGAGCCTCTTTTTAAAAACAAGCTTTAGTTGTTATTGTGATCTCTGTGCTGATGGCAGGTTAAGACAGAGCCAAGTCATCACTGCTGCACTGTTGCATTTTTCCAGTTGCTCAATATCTTAGAGTTGTGATCACTTCATTTATGGTGTTGTCCTGTTATGCACAGCTGTTTGCTGAGTTTTTTATCATTAAATTGCCTGAAAATGACACCAGGGGCCGTATTTACAAAGCGTCCTCTTACAAAAAGTTGCTTGTAGTGACAAAGTTCTATAGAAATTCTTAGAATTAGGACATTTTCTAAAAAAATCCCCTTTAGAGTTAAGACTAGGTACTGCTAAAGATAAAAGTAATTCACAAAGCATCTCAAAGGAGAAATTCGCTATGTTGTAAATGGAATGTCCCATCAGTGATGATGATAAATGCAGTCAGTTGTAATTCTACAGTGTGTGCTGTATTGACAGAGAATTTCCTTCTTGCACAGCCTTCAATGCTACACAGTGCCTACATTTGCACGGATGCATGCATCTGAGCTCATGGCGCTCAACCCCCAAATATTCCCAAACCTGCCCCTGGAGGTGGCCGTCTCCAGCATGGCTTTGCTTACAAAAAGTAAAGGCGTCCGAAATGTATTACTTCAATGTTCAATTAGAACACAGGAAAAAATGACAGAAATATAATAACACTAATGCACTTGTAGCAGTATGGCTGTAGCTGTGCGGTGCCTCTTAAGACCTAGCGTACACATGCGTGGACATCACATTTTAGGTGATATTACCATAGTAGTTAATTCTGCTTACTTGGGGCCTTATGGCCAAGTATGTGACTACTTACGCTACCACCCAGTGGTGACAGGAGAGTACTACACACTACCGGAAGAATTCAAAATGGCGACAAGCACGAGGAAAATTTCTGCGGGTCACTCCAAAACAAAACATCGACAAGGTAAGAAGTCCAATTTATATTTCATGTCTTATTTTTGTTAAGATATGCATATAAGCATTGTAGGTTTGCCATGGCATGCAAATTTGACAAAAATTAATAAAAATAATGATCTAGAATGATGCTAAACATGATGTACACGTATGTGTACAGAGGGACTTAGCTTGGTTAAAAATGCTAATCCGTTAGCAAAAATGCGCCCAGGAATAGCAGCTATAAATATGCTTATAGCTAATTCCAGTGCAGCTAAAAAACTGTACATTGTCTCAGTGAAATAAATAAACAAATAAATACATATATACATAAACTACATGGATTTGTGTTTGATTTTTTCATGATTTTATTTTCAGAGCGTTTTTCTGTGGAAAGAGCACTGGAGCTAATCTGGCTACTTGATGGAGACAAGTCAGATTTGGATAATTTGTCTGACAACGATGATGCCATCCTGGATGCTGATTATCATCCCCCACCACAGGTTCAAAGCAGCAGTGAGGATGACAGTAGTGATGAAGAAGACCCCATTCCCACTGAGCACAGCAGGGGACGTAAACGTCTCCGTTGTGAAAATAATGGTTAGCAAAGACCCAGTGGATATTAGTTTACTATGACTATGACACCAGATCCCACACTCCCAGACGTCGTCGTCAAACACAACGGATTGAACCTGATGACTCAGATAATGGCCCAGAAGAGCCAACACCAGGACCAAGCTCTCAGGGACAATCCAATAAAGGTATTTGTTTTTATTTTGGCACACCTTGAAGATAAATCTTCAAATTTCTTAGAAACGTCCACTCAGATTTAACTTTGTTATGCACCAATACACCTCAGTGAATTGCCTGCATGGGTAAATGTGTAACTTTCTTTGCACTAAGTGCTATTTTTATTCTGATTCTGATTATGCAGGACGTGGAATGCGCTGGAGGGCTACTCCATTGACGCCAAACCTTGCCAAGTTTGAACATGAGGACGATACTGAGCAGGACAGACATGGCTGGTCCCCACTAAACTATTTTGAACAGTACATAGACAAAGATTTGATGAAAATTATTTCAGATTGCTCTAATGCTATGTCACTAGCCAGGAGTGGGGACCCACTCAACACATCAGTAGATGAGATTTACCATTTTTTTGGTGCCTGTATTTTGATGTCCTGTGTCCGATACCCAAAAATCAGGATGTACTGGTCCAAAGCCTTGAGATTCACTGCCATCACTGATAGATTCACGCGCGACAGATTCTTCAGACTGAGGAAATCATTAAAAGTGCTAATTGATGATGATGTGCCAGAAGACCTGAGGAGTGACAAATTCTGGAAGGTGAGGCCTTTTCTGGATCGGATTCTGCAAGGCTGCAGGTCTCAGACTCGACCTGAATGCGTATCAATAGATGAGCAGATGATACCTTTCACAGGAGCCTGTCCATGTAGACAGTATCTGCCAATGAAGCCAAACCCAGTTGGCATAAAGAACTTTGTTTGTGCTACAGCAGATGGTATTGTGCTGGACTTTGATCTGTATCAAGGTGCAGGTGCACTGCTTGAGCAGGTTGAAGAACCAGAGGGTCTGGGTTTGGGAGGCTTAGTCATGGCTCGTCTGTGTCAAACTCTGCATCGTGGCACAAAAGTGTATTGTGACCGGTTCTTCACAAGCATCCAGTGCGTGGAACAACTGATGAAGAAGGAGCTGTACGTGACTGGTACAGTAATGAAAAACCGGGTCGCTGCAGCAGTGCAGAAGTTACCGGCTGACATAACCATGAAAAACACAGGAAGAGGTACTTCAGCAGAAGTTTCCACTGAAGATGGAAAGTTGTGTGTAGTGAAGTGGTACGACAACAAACCAGTACTGATGATGTCTGCTGTTCATGGTACACAGCCCGAAGACACCTGCCAGCGCTGGGACAAAAAATTGAAACAGTATGTGTCTGTCTCGCGACCAAGCATTGTCCGTGAGTATAACCTCAAGATGGGTGGAGTTGACTTGGTTGACAGAATGATCAGCTACTATCGCATTAGCGCTCGTACTAAGAAGTGGACAGTGCGAATGCTTATGCACTTCACAGATCTGGCTTTAGCCAACAGCTGGATACTGTACCGCAAAGACCTCACAACATGCGGTGCACCAAAGAAGAGCATCATGCAGTTCCTTGAGTTCCGTATGGAAGTAGCTACCACCCTCTTGGCCCAGCATCACAGTCAAGAAGACGATGCAGAATTTTCAGAAGAGGAAGAGGAAGAAGACAATCCAAAACAAGGGAAAAAACGTCCAGTGACTACAGTGCCCCATGTCTCAGTCCGCAGGAGGGCTAATGCACATCTCCCTGAAATGATCAGCCTGAAGAATGCAGCGCGCTGCAGAGCAGCAGGCTGCACTGGGAGAACCAGAGTGCGTTGCGCGACCTGCAAGGTGTTCTTGTGCTTGCAAGCCGATCGCAACTGTTATACAGCCTTTCACACATAGTTGTGTACATGTTTCTAAGGGAAAAGGGCGTTCTTAGTTTTTTTCTTGTTTTTTTTTTTACATTGCAAATGCAAAATGCTTTGAATGTTTTATACTTTGTTATAGGCATATGATGTCTTCCTGAAACTGTTTGCAGCATTTCAAATGAGCCATATTGTAGCTGTGAGTGTCCAAAAGGGGCATTTTTTGTTTTATTTTGTTTTTTGCACTATGATGTTCAAAACATGTTAAAAATATGTTTGTATGTGTTATTAATATGCAACAGTGACAATGCAAATGCTTTGAATGTTTTATATTTTGTTACAAGCATATGATGTCTTACTGTAGCTGTGACTGTCCAAAAGGGGCAAAAATATTGTTACTTCATTTTGTTTTTTACACTGTGATTTTCAAAACATGTTCAAAAATATGTTTGTATATGTTATTTATACATGCAAAGGCAGTCAGGGAAAAAAATGCTGTGTTCAGGGTGGTAATAAAAAATTTTCCACTCTATTACACAAAGGTGACTTTATTGTGTTCTAAGGAAATTCGGACCTAGTGTCCACATATGTGGACATCATTTTTCTCTAAAACTACACCATGTAAAAAGATGATGATTAGTTTTTATACTTATCAGGGTCCAATAAGCCCAAATAGCAAAGAGATATAAAAAATGCATATCAAACAAGAGCTCAGGTCTTCCTCTCCCTTGTCGGCGTTAATCGCCGGGCGGTGAGTGTCTCTCTCCTGCACCTCATCTCGCGTGCTGCAGCGTGGGAGAGTGATCTGCGGTCTGCCACGTTTGTAATTATGCCACTGTGGCGCAGAGTGCTTCTCTTCCTCACTTTGTGATGCTCATTCAACTCCTGACGGTATGTAGACATCGTGATGCCAAGTTACTGGCATAGTTAATTTTTAGATCCTAACATATGTCTTTCAATGGCAGGGTACACGTGTGTGCGATCCTCTCCACCAGCTCTAACTCCACCTCCCTCGCATGCCCCGTCGGCCTGCTGCTGTTTTGCGTGCCTGTTTGTGTGGCGATTGTTTATTCCCATTCATCCGACTCTACATCTCCAACCGTGCTGTTGCTGGCACTCATTAAGGTGATTGCTGTCCCTACCCTGGGCTGTGCATATCTCAACCTTTTCCTAAGCATGGACTGAAGTTTATTAGTAATAGTTTCTTTTTCTTTACTATTGTGTTGCATGTGTACTGGGGTTTAGTTACTTTTGATAGTTGTTGTTTTATTTCTTTGCTTTATGTTTGGGTTGTTTTGCATGTTTATTTTGGTTTACTTATCCTTGATTATTTTTCTTTGGTTGCCTTGCATGTTTATTTGGGTTTATCAGTTTTGATGAATTCAAGATTATTTCTGATTATCTTTGTTTGCTTTGGGTTGTTTGACAGTTTTCTTTTGTTTGCATGTGTTGGGTTTTGTTAAGTTATATGGGTTCATTAATTTAACCCTGATGTAAAACCCAATTTAGTTATTTGCCTTTTTCTTTGTGTATTTTGTGGGGTTTGCTTAGGGGTGAGTGCGTGCGTGGTGTGTATGTGTGTATAACGATTTTATTGAACTGTGTTAAGCAAAATAATATATTGTTAAATAAAAATTAACTTAATTTTTTACGCCGGACCCGGTCTCAAGCTTTCATAGTATAGTATAATTCTCCAGGTGAAATTCCTGGGGTGGCATTGTCGGTAACTGATAATCAGTTTGTCAAATACTAATTCCTCTAATAGCGGTTTGGGTGTGGTTGGCCTGATCAAAATTCTCTTCAAAAGAATTATTAAACAGCCCCCCCCCCCCCGTCTCCACACACTGTCAACAACAAACATGCCTTATTGTAAGCTGTGTGTCACCACTGCAGCCAAGAGCTTTGACTGTTGGCCAAAACTCAGCGTTAGGTGACAAAATACTCATTCAGTGATCATCTGTCCTCTCAGTCAGCTGGTTGTTTTTTCCATTTTATCTTCAGATCCTGAAGAAAGTCTCCAGTGTGTTTCCAACCGCGACTGACTAGTGTTTCCCACAGAATAACAGTGCAACTATGGCTGTACGTGTGTACATGTGTGGCAGTACATGTGTGGCAGTACATGTGTGGCGGTACGTCTGGCGGTACATGTGTGGCGGCACATGTCTAGCGGTAGCTGACAGCTATCATATAATCATATCATTCTGTGGTCTCACTCTAAAATTGCCAATATCCAACATTTTTGGGTTACCTGAATGGAGCACAACAAGAGTTTCCATTACTTCTTTTTTTCTTCCGCAGTAACTTTCACATTAATCATCCCTTCACAGCTGATCAGATCACTAGTGGATGAGAGGAACTGTTTGCAGATGTTTTTAAGTGAAAGAAAAGTTTTAGACCCTGCATAATGAACAGTTAAGTTGCTCTTTCAGTACTCCTGACATTCTGCTGAGATGTCTCTGCCTCAAGTACACTATAAATAACTCAACAGTAGCCTATATATATTGTAACAGCGCTCTTGATTTAGAGCTCAGCTTCAAAACTCTAGTTGTGGTGCCCGCTACAAACAGATGAATGTTAATGATGCAAAACTTTCATGCATAGGAACATGCACACAGACTTTCTCCGGTGCATGACTGAGTCAGCCAGCACACTGTAAAAGATATCCTGCTAAAAATATCTGCACTCATAATGAATGATGCCATTCTCACCAGTTGACATGCAGCTGGTTTGTAATGCAAGACAAGAAGGAAGAGTTGTTTTTGGATGCGTGCAGAGCACGGCCCCTGGATGCACAGAGGTGAAGACTAGAAATACAAGCTGAAATAGCTCGTAGTTCTATAACGTCTGATTGTGGAGAAGGGGGGCAGAGTGATCTCACCTCTGCACCAGGACAGGAGCTAGTAACAACGCCATAACGAGGTCAATGTAAAACGTACAGCCAGAAAGATGTGACAATGGGCAGCAGGGGTGTGATGTTTTGACGATGTGTTTGTGTATGACCCACTGTGGCTTAAAAAGCACCTGACAGTATAGTGGATAATACAAAGAAGAACAGCAGCGGTAAATATCTCTAAACTGGGAAAAGGGAAAAGAGAGCTCCTCATCCTGGGAGTGGAGGACGAGATCAGCTGCCATATCACAGAGATGGTACATGATTGTGATTGACATGTTATGCCAGGTCAAGTCAAGTCAATTTTATTTATAATGCCCATTTTCACAAAACACGGTTTGCCTAGAGGGCTTTACAGTATACGACATCCCTCTGCCCTTAGACCCTCACATCACTTAAGAAAAAACCCCTGAAAAAGAACCTTTGTAACAGGGGAAAAAAGGAAGAAACCTCAGGAAGAGTGGCAGAGGACGATGAGGGATCCCTCTTCCAGGACAGACAGACGTGCAATAAATGTTGTAAATAACAATTGAATTACAATTATGACAAAAAGGAAAGAGACAGAGAGAGGGGAAGAGAGGGGGAGAGAGGGGAAGAGATGCATAGGAATAATGGAAACAGACGCATGTCATTTTAAAATAAAGATAGGTGTAAAATTATGAAATGGACTCTATGATAATATTGAAGGTGTTGATAAGTATTATATGTATACTGATAGTGGAGGCGTAGCTCATAAGTATTTTAGTAAGTACTGGCTACCTACAGGGTAATTTAGAGGAAACATGTCTGAAGTTATCTTCTAAGTCTTTTGTGAAGTTTATTTTCCTCTAAAGTACCCCGTAAGTACTGGGTACCTACAGGGTACGCTATATGGCTATATGGTCTGCTGGCAAGAATTATTTATTATATTATATTTATTTATTATTTTTATTTAATTATAAATGAAATGTAATTCAAGTTTAACTGGTTATGTAAGTGTAAATTTAAAACTGGAGCACACAAGACCACCAGATGGGCTACTTCTAAATAAATACTATTGGAATTTCTTAAAATCAATGCAAGTCTCCTCTGTTCCCTTTTATTGCCCTGTACTTACAGAGTACTTACCTTGTACTTCCGAAATACTTACCATTTACTTACACAGTATTTACAGGGGCGCGGGCTGGATTATGAAGTGTCCACTGTTCCCCCTTCATACCCTGTGATTATATAGTAACTTCTCTGTACTTACATAGTACTTACAGGGGCACGGGCTGGATTATGGCGTATCCACTGTTCCCCCTTCTTGCCCTGTAATTACATATTATTTACACTGTACTTCCACAGTACTTACAGGGTTGCAGGGTGGATTATATAATATCCACTGTTCCCTTTTCTTACCCTGTAGTTACACAGTACTTATCCAGTACTTCCACATCATTACAGGCTGGATAGATTATCCACAGTTCCCTGTTCTTTCACTGTACTTACATAGTTGTGGGCTGGATTATGGAGTATCAACTGTACCCTTATCTTACCCTGTTATTACACAATTTTTACTTTGTACTTACAAAGTACTTTTCCTGGAGACTCTTAAATCTGAAGAATCTTGTGTGTGTTTTGTAACCAGCCTGGAGGTCATCAGAGTACTTAAATATATTAGGACAAGTGTCTAGATTTGTAGGAGGGATTGAAAGAGAATGACAGACGCATAAATCAACTGGAGTCACAGGGTGCACTTTCACTTTAAAGTTGGCTATATTAAAATGTAGGCAAAAATCAAAGGGTCCCTCTTTAATCAAGAAAAAATAAATAAAGCTTCTTGCGGTAGATACCATAGGAATGCATTCAGTACATCAACAACTGTTTAAACAGTGCTTCACAACCAGAACACATAACATAAATCCAATTTAACTGGTTGTTTGACATAACTAAATTGCAAGTAAGGAAAATTGTCTCCAAGAGTTCAGGATTCCTGCTTCCGGTCCTTTAAGTTCAACTATGGTCCTTTATTGCAGTCAGTTCAGCAAGCTTCAGACAGAAATGGTAGTGTCAGTTTCAGTTTTAATTTGTCAGTTTTTCATCAAAATGACAAATGTGACCTTCAACAGACCTCCCAGGGCATAGAATGGGTGGTTCCCTCCTCCAGCAAAAGATGATCTCCAGCTCCTCTGAATAAGGAATTGGTCAGGTTGAATGGTGGCTCGCCATCTCCTTCGTCAAAAAGAGTTCAAAGTCCAAAATCTAACAATGTCTCCGGGCTATCTCAAAACCTAGCCTGTGTAAAAACAAGGCTGTTACTCCTTTGATTCATCCCATCCAAATCCTCTATGGCATACTGAATATCACATCAAAATTCTCAAAAACTACTGTTACACAATAACGATATATATATATATATATATATCGTTATTGTGTAACTACATATTGTGTATTAACTACACAGCATCTCTTGTGTGGAACATTTCATCCCTTTTTATATCAATCATGAATTATGTTTAGCTTTTTTACCACAAAATATGATTATTTAACATTTTAATATCATTTAAACCACAAATTATGACTATTTAACATTTTAACAATGAAAGTGACATGTGTTTCCTTTAAAATCATAGTCTGAATAACAGCACCAACATCATGTATCTTGTGCACGTAACACACACATTTGTATATTTAGTTTTAGGTGCACCTATTCAGGTTTCTCTTTTCTTAAACACACTATAAATTATTAGCATACAACTTGTTTTTAATGATTTCAGTCAGGTTATCAATGCAGAAATGTGCAGCTTTCAGTAGAGCTTTAACACTTAATATCACAGCAGTAAGTATAATGTGCCCTTCAGTGAGGAAAACAGAGGTTTTCTGCAGCGCCGTGTGTCTACAGACAACACTTGTTAAGTAGTTAGCCTCCGTGCTAGCTCAACTCACCAATATGCTGCCAAACACGACACATTGCTGGTGCACAGGTCCTGGTTTACTTCCTCCACTTCACAAATGCCGCTCAGTATTTCTAGCAAAATTATCCACCACAATTACTTTCATCTGGTTTCGGACTCACACAGCACTCATCCAAACTTAGTGGTTCTCTGTGTACAACCGAACTACATGGATGGGTGGGACTTATTTTCCCCCTGTCCAATAGGAAAACTCTGTTGCTTCATTTAATCAATGAGAATTGAGAGAGAACTCTGTTATTTAATTTTTATTGCCACTATTATTTATTGTTTAATGTGTCAGTTACAATAACTTTGCTCACATTTGATTCTCATAAGTTAAATGAAGCAATGCAGTTTTCCTATTGGACGGGAAAAATAAGTCCCACCTATCCACCTTCAAGTTGGGTTGTACAGAGAGAATTCCCATGTTTGGTTGAGTGCTGCGAGAGTCAGAAACAAGATGAAAGTAATGAGTGGTGGTGGAGAATTTTGGTAAAAATGCTGAGCAGAACCAGAGACGACCTTTGTGAAGTGGAAGTGAACCAGGACCTGTGCGCCAGGAATTCACATCACTTTTGGCAGCAAATTGGTGAGTTTGGCTGAGTGGAGGCTTTACCCTCCACTGAGCATCACATTACCCTTACTGCTATAATATCAAGTGTTAAAGTTCTAGTTAAAGCTGCATATTTCTGCATTGATAACCTGATTGAAATAATTAAAAACAAGTTGTATGCTAATAATTTATAGTGTGTTGAAGAAAAGAGAAACCTGAATAGGTGCACTTTAAACTACCTTGATTTTCTTTAAACTGTAAAGATTAACAGATTATCTTTAACCTTAGATATATTTCTCATACAGGATAATAAACAGTGAACACGTTTAATCCTGCATTGTACTTCTATAGAGCAATTACAGTAACCACTTTTTAATTTCTGGGGGTTGTTCGCAACACAAAGTCTCCAGTCCACTCAAGTGCTCTTCTGCGCCTTATCGGTCTGGCAGGTGGTGTGAGCGCAACCGTTTGTGGATTAGCAGTTGCAGTTTCATAGTCCAGAGGCAGCAGCTTACTGTCATTTCCCTCCCCCGAAAGAGAAACTGGTGCAAGGTGTGAAGCATTCCTACAGCACCCGTTAGGTATACTGTCCTCTCTTATCCACTACTCTGAGTGGTCTGGAAAACTTGCAGTGAGTTTTCGGTAGAATGTCAGGTTTCCTCACACTCGAAAGACACACTTGTTGTTGTTTTTTCTGTTGCTCCTCAACTCTCAAACCAGCTTGTCTTGATGACAGAGGACACAGTTGTGGAAGCGTCACATGAAGTTTGGTGCGCATGGGGTGTGTAACTGTGCAACAGTTTTGCTGGTGAATGTAGAGTTATGGAGTGGGGCATAGTACGATAGATGATAGATAGAGGAAATCCCTTGTGAACTCTTTCCATGGTTTTCCTTCTAGCAACGCAGTCTGTAAAGTGTCCTTCAAGCTGCAATTAAAACGTTCAATCTCACCATCAGCCCTTGGATAATAGAGACGACTTCCTGTGCACGATTTGATGAGGTGACATGTAACATGTTGCCTCAGAGGGTTTTACAGCATACGACATCCCTCTGCCCTTAGACCCTCACATCACCTAAGGAAAAACTCCCGAAAAAGAACCCTTGTAACAGGGGAAAAAAAAGGAAGAAACTTAAGGAAGAGCGGCAGAGGATGATGAGGGATCCCTCTTCCAGGACGGACAGACTTGCAATCAATGTCATAAATAACAAATGCAATACAATTGTGGCAAAAAGGAAAGAGAAAGAGAGAAGGGGGAGGGGGAGAGAGGCACAGCAATAATGGAAACAGACACGTCAATAAATACAACGATAGGTGCGAAATTATCAAATGCACTCCATGATGATATTGCGGGTGTTGATAAGAGTCTCATACATATTGATATGGAGGTGTCCAAAGGCATGATCACAGCATCGGCGCAACCAGGACCAAGAGCACAATCAGGGTGAGCAGGGGGGGTACAGTATAAGTGCAGCCACAGCACGAGCACAACCAAAGTCATGGTCACAGTTCCAGCACAGATATGGGACAATCAGGCACAGCCAGGGTTGCAGCCAGGATCCGGGAAAGCGAGGAAACGAGGAATGCTCCGGAGAGGCAACAAGATTAGCGTAGTGCAGTTCAACAGAACCAAGGTGGTGAACAGTAAAGATAAGCACTCAATGAGGATCCTAGAGTCATTGATCATCAATTACAACTTAAATACAAATGCCAGAGAGCAGAAATAATAAACTAAAAGAGAGTGGAAGCAGAGCCAGAGTGGCAGGTCTGAACGGACTCAAAACCACCCCAGCCAGATCAGGCCGAAAGCTCTGCCACCTCTCCCTCCTCCCTGTCACACGGACGGGGATTTCACTAATCAGCTATTATGGCTTAAATGTACTGCTCTGACTAGAGCAGTGTTCGTCCCCATTGCTCTCTGACCCCTATAGAAAGTCTTTCGGCAAGTTAAACCTATGTCAGCCTAACTATGGGCAGGTCCAGGCAACCTTAGTCAGCCCTATTTATAAACTTTATCAAAGAGGAAAGTCTTAAGTCTACCCTTAAAAGTGGAAATGGTATCTGCCTCCCTAACCGAAACTGGAAGATGGTTCTGTAAGAGAGGAGCATGGTAACTGAAGGCTCTGGTTCCTATCCTACATTTGGAAACTTTGGGAACCACAAGTAATCCTGCATTTTCAGAGCGCAGTGATTTTGAGGGTTGGTAAGGAACAATGAGCTGCTACAGATAGGATGGAGCCTGACCATTTAGAGCTTTGTAAGTAAGGAGGAGGATTTAAAATTCAATCCTGGATTTTACAGGGAGCCAGTGCAACAAAGCTAAAACATTATTACAGTAATCCAGCCTAGAGGTAAA
This sequence comes from Plectropomus leopardus, assembly GCF_008729295.1. Classification (NCBI taxonomy): domain Eukaryota; kingdom Metazoa; phylum Chordata; class Actinopteri; order Perciformes; family Serranidae; genus Plectropomus; species Plectropomus leopardus. The sequence goes on along the minus strand of NC_056476.1, from coordinate 32,170,943 downwards.
ATGCATGTACTATTTTTTCAGCATCTGTCTAGGATATGTCTAATTTTTGCAATGTTGCACAAGTGAAAGAAAGCAGTCCTTGAAGTTTGTTTTATATGGGAGGCAAAAGATAAATCTTGATCAAATAAATCTCCAAGGCTCCTTACTGATGTGCTAGAGGCCAAGGTAATGCCATCTAGAGTAATTACATTGTTAGAAAGGGAGTTTCTGAGGTGTCTGGGGCCAAGAACAATAACTTTAGTCTAGATAGCTAATTTGTTTAATTTGGTTTCATAGATAGATACATTTGTGTATTGTCAGCATAGCAATGAAAATTTATAGTGTTTTCTAATAATGTTGCCTAGAGGAAGCATATATAAAGTAAAAAGGATTGGTCCAAGCACCGAACCCTGTGGCACTTCGAAGTAGACCTTATTATACGATTGGTCATTGATGTGAACAAATTGGGAATGATCTGATAAGTAAGATTTAAACCAGGTTAGTGCTGTTCCTTTAAGGCCAATTAACTGTTCCATTCTGTGCAGCAAGATTCGATGGTCAGTGGTGTCAAAAGCGGCACTGAGCTCTAAAAGGATTAAAACAGAGACCAGACCTGAATTAGAAGCAATCAGTAAGTCATTGTTAATTTTTAATAGTGCCATCTCTGTACTATGATGAAGTCTAAAGTCTGACTGAAAGTCCTAAAATAAACTATTATCTTGGAGAAAGTCACAGAGTTGATGAGCAACCACTTTCTCAAGGATTTTATAAATAAAGGGGAGATTACATATCGGTCTATAGTTAGCTAAAATCTCAGGATCGAAAGTGGGCTTCTTTAGAGGAGGTTTGATGACAGCTACTTTAAAGGACTGTGGTACATAGCCCGTTAATAAAGACGCATTGATTATATCTAATAAAGAATTGTCTAATAAGGGTAAAGCTTCCTAGTAGCCTAGTTGGGATGGGGTCTAGTAGGCATGTTGATGGCTTAGATGCAGAAATCAAAGTAGTGAGTCGGTGAAGGTAAATGGGGGAAAAATGTTTAATTTTCTTTGTTTCATTAATTTCTTCTTGAAAGGTGCAACAGAGTCGAGAGCTGACCGCAATGAGCCAGTAGCATTATCGATGAGACAGTCAATTTGAGAATGACTGAGAATGAAGTTCGTAAGAGTATTCTCAGTCACCGTAAGACATGGTAATGATGTCAGTGCAGAAGGAATCAATTTCTTAAATTTAGCCACTGCTTAATCCGATAGACATCTAGAATAGTAACTCTTGCTGAGAGGCTTGTGGTTGAGAAGTGAAAAATTTAAAGTTATTAAATAATGGTCAGACAGAGCAGGATTCTCGGGGAAAACTTATAAATCTTCAATATCGATGCCGTATGCTAGGACAAGACCTAGGGTGTGATTGTAGTGATGAGTGGGTTTATGTACACACTGACTGAAGTCAAATGAATCCAAAAGTGTGGAGAGAGCAGAACTAAGGCCATCACTATTAATATCCATGTCAATGTTAAAATCCCCTATGATAATTACTTTGTCTGATTTAAGCACTAAACTTGATATAAGCTCAGAAAATTTAGATAGAAATTCAGAGTATGGGCCGGGGGCGTGGTACACTATAACAAATAGAATTGGCTTTTCCAGGATGGTTGAGAAAGACTAAGGAATAGGCTTTCAAATGAACTATAGTTTAGCTTAGTTTTGAAGGGTGAATTGCTAAGCTTGAATCAAAAATAGCAGCCACTCCCCCTCCTCGGCCAGTGTCGCGCACAACATGACTATTTATATGACCAGGAGGAGTGGATTCATTCAGGCTAATGTACTCATCAGGACAAAGCCAGGTCTCAGTGAGGCATAATAAATCAATATGGTTATCCAATATTAAATCAGTGACTAAAAGAGCTTTGGTTGATAGGGATCTAATGTTTAAGAGATGTATTAATATTTATGAGATTTTTTTTGTACAACTCCCCTTTTATTTATTTTAGATTTAAACATATGAAGTGGTCGGGGGACAGACACCGTTTTTACATTTACATTTACATTATGGGTGTGTGACTGTGCTAGAAGCTCAGAGAAGCGTGTAAGACTTCGACTCTGCACCCTGGTCCCAACTCTGGGATGTCATGGCTTTTAGCCTCTAATAAATTCGGCCAGATTCCTAGAGAGTAGAGCAGCTCCATCCAAAGTGGGATGGATGCCGTCCCTCCGGATAAGACCAGGTTTCCCCCCCCAAAAAATGGGAATTATTAACAAAGCCCACATCATTTGCTGGACACCACCTGGACAACCAGCGGTTGACTAATGACATGCGGCTAAACATGTCATCACTGTTCACATTGGGGAGGGGTCCAGAGAAGATTACGGTGTCCGACATCGTCTTTGCTTACTCACACACCAACTCTATGTTAATTTTAGTGACCTCCGATTGGCATAACCTGGTGTCATTGCCATTGACATGAATAACAACCTTACTGTATTTACACTTAGCCTTAGCCAACAGCTTTAGATTTGACTCGACATCGCCCGCTCTGGCCCCAGGGATGCATTTGACTATGGTTGCTGGTGTCACTAACTTCACGCTTTGCAAAACAGAGCTACTAATGACTAGGGTTGTGTCCTCAGCTGGTGTGTCGCTGAGCCGGGAGTACTTATTTGAAATGTGAAGGGGGGGAAGGGAGGTGTACCGTGGGCTTCGGCTTACTATGCTTCGCTATGCTTCGCTCATCAGTGCATACAACTCAGCTACTTGGGCAGAGCTTGAGGGTGGCAGGGCAGCACTCTCAATGATTGAAAAATTGTCACAAATTGCATACCCTGGGGGTTGGAGGGTTGGAAAGAGGAGTTTCTGAAAAATCAGGTTGTGGTTTAGATGAACATAAGGATAGAACATAAGTTAAAGTTAAAGTTAAAGTGTTATATGTGGAGCGGTGAATGTTAGTACATATCTTGCCTCTCTAGTCCCTGTTACATGCCTGCGTGCCTCTCTGGTAATCAGTATGAGAGCGTCATGAGAGATCATGACTGTTAGTTAGTAACCTTACAGTGCGTACCCACCAAACGCGATGAAAATTATTTCATCGCGCCTCAAATGAAATCGCGTCGCGCTGGACACTCCAGTTTTGACGCTCATACAAAAACCCCAAAATGGGACTCGACGCGCGTCGAGCCCGCCCAAACAACAACATTTCTTCCGCCATTTCATTCTCTCGTTGACCATGCCTGAGATAACCACGAACGCTGCACTGTACCTGCTCTGGAGAAGTTCCCAGCGTCGTCTGCGCATGGGTGCATGCTACCCTACGGAGGCGGCGTGAGCTCGGCGAGTTCCACCGTCTTCTGCAGGAGCTGCGCCTGGACGACGGCCGGTTCCAGCGGTACTTCAGGCTGACTGTTGCCCAGTTTGAAGACCTGCTAGCCCGGGTTGGTGCCAGGATCTCCCGCCTGGATACCAACTATCGGCGCTCCATTCCAGCTGCAGAGCGCCTTTCCATCTGTCTCCGGTGAGTTTCAGTTTATCGGTTTGTCAATTTCAATCAATTAATATTCACTCTAGTTAGCAAGAGTCCGACCGGTACAGGACGGGGAAGTTTAGCTAGCAGCTAGCTAAACTTCCCCCGTCCTAGACTAGCTAGCTAGCTAGCTGCTGCTCTGCCCAGAAGTGGTGCTTCAGCCGGCCATAATCTCGTCGTTATGGTAAACAATAGGCTTTATGCCCGTAGGGGTGTACTACGAAGCGAGATTAATGTTGAAATGTAGTTAAATGTAATTTAAATGTAATGTAAATGTAGAAATCTGACATAGTGCCACAGCAGCACAAACTGTGCATCACGCTGTCATGGTAACCTCTGTTTGGTGATGGAGAGTCATTTTTCTCGTTTGCTTCAGGTCATATTAACACTTTAAATTTAAAACGTATATAATCCACACACTAAAATAATGATGAAGCAACTACAGACACTAAATACTTTTTACTTATTGTCCGTTTTGCAGCTCAGAACACTGATTAGAAAATTCATCATCATTTATCACGGAAAATCTTAAATTAGTTTACACTCACTGGTCGAAAACTGCAGTGATCTCCACATCTCTGTCATCACAGGACAGTGACTGACAGCATCATGTTAAAATCTGCTATATGAAGTTGTTTAATGTGTAGTTTTCGTGTCAGAAATAAACATCAGCATTAAGATCGCATTTAGTTGATAAAAAAAAAGTTATGTGTTGAAAAGTGTTTGTGTGTGTGTGTGTGTGTGTGTGTGCACCCCAACTTTATTTATGGGCAATATTGTGACAATCTATCATTGTGCAACACTGTGTAGGGCACAGATTAAATTAAATGTTGTCTATGCTGCAGATACCTGGCCACTGGTGATTCCTACCGGACCATCGCCAACAGCTTCCGCGTTGGCGTCTCCAGTGTGTCCAGGATCGTGCCAGATGTGGTCTCCGCCATTTGGGACTGCCTTGTGGGGGAGTTCATGGCTGTGCCCACCACAGAAGAGTGGAGGTCCATCGCTGAGGGGTTTGAGGAGCGGTGGAACTTTCCTCTCTGCTGCGGTGCTGTGGATGGGAAGCATGTCAGGATCAAAGCTCCTGACAACTCTGGCTCACAGTTTTTTTTAATTACAAGGGGACATTCTCCATTGTCCTCTTGGCTGTGGTGGATGCCAGATACTGCTTCCGGGTGGTTGATGTCGGGGGCTACGGGAGGACCAGCGACGGTGGGATCCTGGCCAACTCTGGCTTTGGTCAGGCCCTTCGCTCTGGCACCCTCCAGCTGCCTGCTGACCGCCTGCTGCCCGGAGCTGACCACAGGGGACCCCAGCCACATGTCTTTGTGGCTGATGAGGCTTTTCCTCTCCGGAGGAACCTCATGAGGCCGTTCCCTGGTCGCACCCTTGCCAGAGACCGACGGGTCTTCAACTACCGCCTGTCACGGGCACGGCTGGTAGTTGAGTGTGCCTTCGGGATCCTGGCATCTCAGTGGCGGCTGTACCGCCGTGCTCTGGAGGTCCAGCCAGATGTTGCTGAGAGGTGCGTCAAGGCAACATGTGTGCTCCACAACTTCCTGCGGAAGACGACTTCGACGCCAACGGCGCCGAGGGGCGTCATCCCAGGTGGTGATGTGGAGCCGCTGCCAGGTCTGGGCAGAGTTGCAGCCAACAACTCCGGACGAGAGGCCATGAGGGTGCGGGAGACCTTTGCAGCCTACTTCTCCACAGAGGGAGCAGTTCAGTGGCAGGTCAACGTTTAGTGCACGAGCACTCCTCCAACGGCTCTTTTAAGAGCCACCCACACATACTAGAGCATACGTCCTACAGTATCACTATACTGACAGAAATAAAATGAAATGAATGCATGTATATAAGCACAGTATACTTTATGCACTATATCCAGTGCATAAATAGTAGATGTATTATAGATTGTTATAATAGCTATAGAAGTATTTAAATGTGTATATTATTGTACTGATGAGTTGAATAAAAACAATGAGAGATTATTAATTCGCGATAAGTTATCTTTCAACCACTTTGTGACTGTCAAAACTTAATTTTGCTTTGTTCTCTGATGTCCACTGTCATTGCAGAAACATCGCAACCCTCCTCAGCTGAGTCTCCTGCACAGCAGCAGTGGGCATGACGCCTCTGAAGTTTGTCCCACAATCATCCACACCCACTTATCTCTATCTTCCAGATCCACTCGCCATCTCCGGCACTCCACTCTTCATCTAGGAATCCCTTGCACATGTATCAATAAAAAATTGTCCTGCAGCTTCTGCATATGCCTGATTATTGATTAGTAACCTCCATGTAGACCGAAAACTCACATTAAAGTGCAGAGATTTAAAAATACTTTTTCTTTTTAACTTTCCAGCATCTTACCGAAGACAGAGCCAGGTTGAGCAGCTGACCGCCTGCAGTTTTACTTTAGTTTAACTGGTCAGGAATTTTCCTGAACACAAATTCACCCTTCAAATTATGAACGGGGTCATGATGGTCTTGTCTAGAGTTTGAAACACTACAGATTGTTGATTGTGGGGCAGTGGATTCCTCATCAAATCATCATTTTTTGCTGTCTTAACTGTATATTTAAATATTTAATGTTAATATGAAAATTGGTTTCAAATGACATTCTTTTGTTTACTTTATCTTAATAAGCTCTGCAGAGCAGGAAGCTAAATTTACAGTGTTAAATGTTGAAGGTGTGCAACAAATATATACACATGCATATCTTAAGTTTGATAATTGTCTGGTGAGAGAAGATGAAAGACAAGATAATTCACTTTTTGAAAACATTTATTTATAAAAAAAAAAACACTAAATATCATATAAAAATATAATTTACAAAAACAAAATATAATACATAAAAAAAAAAAAAGTGGAAGAGCCTCAGGGACAAACGAGGTCAGTATTCCTCGATAGCCTGGTCGTTCCCTGCAGACATTGGTGCCCCATTAGCTAATAAGCTACTCGGCACTCTCCAAATTGAGCACAACTGTGCTGGCTTCATAAATAATTTTGTGTATTTGAAATTTAACATAGGCCTTTACTTGGGGCTCCAATCTCTCCAGGGAAGGAGCCAGGCTATCGAGGAATAACTGATCCTCGGAGCGGGGGGGAGGTGGCCGGGCCCGCAGGGCCTCGAGGAGCAGGGCCTCAATTTCTTGGTGGCGTTGCTCCTCTGCCTCCCTCGCCCTCTTCTGGGTCTTCTTTCGTCCTGTTTATCATAAAAACACCATATTATATTATACTGCATCCAACAAATATATATATATATGTGTGTGTGTGTGCATACATGTGTCAGGCAATGATCAGGCAACAGATAAAAAGTCAAGTCAAACACTAAAGGTGATCACAATAACATTTGTCATATACGTACTAAACTGTGGTCTTGCCAAGGCAGCAGGGGCAGCAGCAGGGACAGCAGCAGCAGGTGGGGAGCCGGGAGCTGAGGGAGAGACAGCAGGTTCCTCCTCCTCACCCTCAGCCTCCTCCTCATCCTGATATTCTTCTTCTGTATTACTGACAAAAATGTATTAGTTTTATGTTTGTACATATGGTGTATTCACTGTCATTTTCAGTGTCAAAAAGCATTGTACAAATACACTCATAAATCATACAGTTCAGGCATAGTAATACCTAATTTCCCAACAACACTTTTGAAAATGATGATTAGTTGAGGCTGTGAAAAAGAAATATATTTGCAGAGACATCTATGCAACTCAGTAATCTTCCTATCAAAAATATACATATTTTACATTATGTGTTTATCTTCATTTCTCAACAAAACTCTCTGTGATGGACCTGCTGTCTCTCCCTCGTCCTCCACCGACTCCCTACTCTGCTCTGGGGTCCCATCTTCCTCGACCCCCTGCCCCATGTTCCCACTAGTGAGTCTTGGGGCGACAAAGGGGTCGAGGAAAGACAGGACCCCAAGATACTTCCACCTCTTGGCTGTCCCTGCTGCTGCCCCACTCCTTGGCACTTTTCTCCTCTCCCTAATGTAGGTGTCCCTGAGGCTCTTCCACCTTTTACGACACTGTTCAACTGAAACAACACAAGTAAATTAATTAAACGTTAATTAATTAACCTGACTTCACTGTTGAACCAGAACTGGCTTTATGCACAGGTGCACTCACAGTCTGACCTCACAGCAATGATCAGAAACACCTGGATTAATCAGGTTTGTCCAATAATGACAGACAGGGAACACAGGAGCTGGCTGAAGTTCACAAAGTACTGCAGCTATGGTTGAATGAACCAGACAAGTATGCTAGTAAAGCAAGCTATGCTAACTGGGGCTATGCTAGTGCACACGTCAACCAATAGCTGCAATCAAACAAGAGACAGATACAGAACTTACCAGATAGTCCACACACCTCGCTCACGCTCACCCAGGCCTGGTCTTTCTTGTTCCTGTCCCTGCACAAGGGACAGGAACTGTCGTACAGCTCTGGGTGAGCGGTGACGGCGACGATAAGCTGCTCCTCCATTGTTTCTGGCGGTTTGATTAGATTTTGCGAGGGAACACCAGGACGTCCATACGTCAGCACGTCGATGACGAGCTCAACGCTGATAGGCTGTCGCGGCGCGTCTTCACGCGACGACGCGTGTTCAATTATTTCAACTCGAGCGTTGGACGCGATTGTGCGTCGTGCATCGCGTCGCCCGGCAAAATGAGGCGTCAAATCGCGTCTTTGCATTGACTTTGTATGTAATCTTGAGGGGCGATCATTTTTCATCGCGTTTGGTGGGTACACGCCGTAAGGCACTGCAGAGGTCAAGTACAGTATAGTGACAGGCAGGTATTGAAGACGGAATTGTGGTAGGATTTGGAACTAAAGGAAAATGGGGGAGCACCACTTAATTGATAGCTCGTAGGTCTTGTACAAATCTGTATTCAGGTTTGCCTTTTTTACAGGTAGTATAGGAGTGTTGCATGGGCTATTGCATGACACTTTTATTACTTGGTTTAAAAGAGACTGAATTACAGGACAATGCCTTCTCTCTTTTCCCAAGAAAGAGGACATTATGGAATCCTGGGCAGGGAGGCGCTGGGTTTAAGTAATATCTGTACGGGCTGTATTTTATCTTTCAGATGAGATGGTAATGTCAACTTTAGCAGCTGCATCATGTCAGGCATATGTGGATAGTAGCTCTCTTCGGCTCGAAGGCATGTAAACAACATCTTTCCCCATTGTGATCAGTGGAGCCAATGTTTCAGAATTCATTAGGGCCTGAGCACCACACGGTGCGAGGACCCTCTTGAAATCCTTGGAATTATTAGGGCCCGAGCACCGAATGGTGCAAGGACCCTCTTGAAACTGAGGGAATTTTTATTATTATTATTATTTATTATTTCTCAAATGAATTGCCTTTTTGAGGGCTTTATCATATTCCAAAACTTATGAAACTTTGCAGACTTATAAGGTCTGATGAAAAATTTGATATTTTAATAGTTTGGTGCGTGGGTGGGAGGAAATGTATTAGTTTAGATTTTCAACGAAGCAGCCCCTGCAGCACGTTTTACAGAAAAAAAGTCTCTTGGAGCCATACCGTAAAACCAACAGGAAGTCAGCAATTTTGATTTGAAGTTTTAATTTTTGTGTATTTTTGGCCATTTTCAGGGTCGTAATTTTTAGAACTTGTCTGGGAGCTTTCATGAGATTGACTTCAAATGTTATGGCTACCTTCACAAGACCTTTAACACCAAAAGTTAGGAGTTTTCATCACACCGTGTGATCTGTATGAGGCATTTAATTTGCATGTTCTGCTATGAACCAGGAAGGAAACAGGAAGTGGTATGTAACTCTGCTGTGAATGGTCCAATCTGCCCCAAACTTCACGTTTGATGAGAGTCCCACCCTGAACACATCTATATGACACTTTTAAGCAATAATGAGAGTGCCACCTATTGACACAGGAAAGACAACGTTTTACACTAAGACGTCCAGCTCCTAGCAGGTTGACTCAATTGATCTCGAAACGGTCTTAAAAAAACTCAAAAAAGTCTAAAAAAAATGTAAGGTCGATCTAAGGTCCCAGGGTGACAGGAGGAGAGGACTATTAACGTGCCAACATTATCCCTATTTAGTGATTTTTTGGACCCTCTCATCGGCGTTGTAGTTAAAAAGCAACAAGAGACACATTTAGACGTATTTGGATCATCAGGGGACAAGGAGGAAATATATTGTCATTTACTTACTCCATTGTTAAACTACTCTCAGCACAGAGTGCACAGCAGAGCAAAGTGGAGCAGCGTGTTTTCACGACAAGCCACATTAAAATACATAGGGATACAGATAGCAGGGTTTCCAGTGATAACTGCAGTGACATTCCACAAGGTTTAGTTAGTTAGTTAGTTTAGTTTCAAATTTTAATTGTCACGATAACTGCGTAATTGCGGTGCTTTAAAATCATGGTAAAAACTGACGGCGGGGTCCCAAATAAACACCCGCCGAGCACCAAATGTGATCAAATCTCTGAGGCTTATTCACCACACTGGCAAGTCAATATTTATGCCAAAATAGTCATGTATCAAACTCTGCTGAGAATCTCCAATGCGTTTTTACGGGCACATGGCATTGCTGCTCTGTGCCGCCGCTCCTGTACCTGTCTCTGTGTCACCTGCGCGGTGTGCCAAGCCGTCTCGAGCACTACTCGGGTCTGCGGCTCTGTTTACAGCACAAGACATCAGCTGATCACTAAACTATCACCAGCAGACGGACAACAGAAGGAGCTAACGCTGCGTGCATACTGATGAAGGTTATTAGATATTAAGACAGAGGCCCCATAATTTGAACCATCACAGCAAACTCTTTTTGGCTCTCACATTCGTCCATTCTTACCTTTCTCAGTAAAAGCCCTAGACAGATACACAGCATCACAGCTTGCCAGAGGGAGCGCATTTATACACAGAGGTTGTGGTGATGAGATGATCATAATATTTAAAACTTTTACTTCAGATTTTGCTCTGACCTCTTCTTTCAGTTTACATATTATCTCAATTACATTTACTTAAATAAATGTAAATATGAGGATAAAAAGGCTATTTATTATTTTGTCTGGAAAAAAATATGTTTGGCTCGTAGATTTTTTCTTCCAGCCAAATTGGCTGATGAATCAAAAAATTAATTATGAACACTGTCAGCTTTAGCGGGCAGCAAATTTAGATATTCCATAATAACACAGCTGTCATTTGACTTTGCATGGTCCAGTCTTACTCAAACTTCATATCCTGCTAAAGTCTCACAGCCTGAAGACATCTACATCTCAGTATTTGGCTATAACTCCACCATTTTACAACAAAAAAAACAGACATCTCCAGCCTCAACACTACATGGAGTAAATATTAATTCACTGCTGCGTGGAGTGTTCCCCATTCTCAGAGAGACGCGGTCGCATCAGTCAGCGTCCTGCCAGAAGCCCTGACGTGCGCAGAGGTGCAAGGGCACATGCATCGCTGTTTGCAGCTTTAACCTATATGACAATTTTAAGCGATAATGAGAGCACCATTTATTGGCACAAGAAAGGCAAAGTTTTACAGTGCGATGTCCAGCTCCTATCAGGTTGCCTCGATTGATCTCAGAATGGTCTCAAAAAATCTTTAAGACGTTGATGATGCTTGAAAATGAATATTGAGAGTTTTCATTAAAAGGCGTTACTGAAGTCAGGTGGACAATTTCAATGTTTCAACATGACATCAAAAACTGTTGTAACTTCGCCCCAGATGGTCAGATCTTGACAAAATTTCACAGATTTGATAAGAGTCCAGGCCTGAAGACATCTGCAGTGCAATTTTGAATCTTACTCATAGCGCCACCTATTCGTCAGTTACTTTTTTTACACTTTGATGTTTCCCGAGAGCAAGTTAAACCCAGCGGCCTCGTATTCAGTCATAATACTGCAAAAACCTTCATGATACAGTGAAAAAATACTTTTGTGATTTCATCACACGCTGTTGCCATGGTAACACACTGTTGCCATAAAATAGAAAGAACTTTATGAGGGGCAAGGCATGCATGAAAACCCACCGATTTTTTTTGGTTCCATCAGAAATCCTAAAATGTGATATCTGATTTTTTCGAATTGATGTACCAAAATGGCTCTCCAGTGCCCCCTACAAAAATTTCAGTGAAGCAGCCCCTGCGGACCATTAAACCTAGAGCAATGAAACTTGGGAAATATTTGTACAAGACCAAGACCTACAAAAAAGCCTTTTGGAGCCATGCCCTAAACCCAACGGGAAGTCAGCCATTTTAATTTTCATTTTCATTTTTTTTTGTTATTCTAGCCGCCTTTGAAAACCAACTTGTCCTACAGATTTCATTTGATTGACTTCAAATCTGGACAGCAGTATTTCCTAAAGTTGGTGACGTTAAATTGTGACCAGTTTTTGATTTCATCAAACGCTGTTGACGTTCTGCCACGTTCTTCGCCATATGACAGGAAGTTGCACTGTGAAAGCAGCAGATTAGAGGAACTACAGCCTCCTTCAATCACACAAGCTTTCTGCCTCTTTGTTTCACACCTCTGTCAGAGAGAGAAGGAGACAGAGTGCGCTACTACTCCATTGTTATACTACTCTCAGCACTAAAGGACATTGTGACAGAGAGCATTGCAGAATAGTGGACGGTGTTGCAGTCAGTCAGAGTGTTTTTACGGTAAGCAACCTTGAAATACATACTGTTACGTTAAAAAACAATGGCCTCATCTTTTTGCAAATGAACAAGATGATCTAAGGTTCCAGGGTACAGGAGGAGAGCATTACCAACCAGCTGACTTTATTGTATTTAGCAATTTTCCAGACCCTCTTTCCAGCGTTATATTTAAGCAGCAACGAAAGACACATTTAGGGACTTATTTAGATTAGATCAGGAAAGATAATCTAAAGGAAAGATTTGATAAGAGTTTAGGCCTGAAGACATCTGCAGTGCAATTTTGAATCTTACTCATAGCGCAACCTATTAGTAGCAGGAAGTTACTTTTTTTACTCTTTGATTTTTCCCCTGTAGCAGGTTAACTTAATTGACCTCATATCCAATTAGAATACTGTAAAGACCTTCATAATGCACAGAAATTCCACTTTTGAGTTTTCATCAAACACTGTTGCCAAAGTTACGCATTATTTGCCATAAAAATGGAAGCACTTTTTGAGAGGCAAGACATGCACCAAAACTCACCAAACTCACCAAACACATCAGAAATCCTAAAATGTGATATTTGATAGTTTTTTTTTTTTGCACTGATGTGCCAAAATGGCTCTGTAGTGCCCCCTATAGATTTCAACAAAGAAGCCCCTGCAGTACATTTTATCCAGAGCTACAAAACTTGGGAGGCATGTGTAACCTACAAACCTACAAAAAAGCCTCTTGGACCCATACCCTAAACTCAACAGGAAGTCGGCCATTTTGTATTGAATGTGCAATTTTGGCATATTTTTGGCCATTTTCAGGGTTTGCAATTTTTCGATCTTCTACAGATTTCATCCAATTGACTTCAAAATTTAAAAATCCCTTCAGAAGGCCTGGGACATCAAAAGTTATGACATTTGTGAGTTTTCGTCACATCGTGTGGTTGTTACTGGGCCAATCATTTCCATGTCTCACCATTAACCAGGGAGTAGTTTATAACTCTGAGGGACGTGGTCCAATCTTCACCAAACTTCACATGTTTGATTACAGTCTTGCCCTGAACACATCAACATGACAACCATTATCATTACTTGTATAGCAACCCCTACTGGCAACATGAAATGTCACGGAAATTACATGCCTTCCTCTTTGATGGACTGCTCCTACAGATTTTATCCGATTGAATCTGATGACAAAACCTTTAAGACCTTAATGATGCCTCCCTCTGAAGTATAGGTTTACCATGAATGCTGTTGCCATGGAGACCCAGTGGTTGCCACCAAAGAGGAAGTTGTTGTAATTTCACTTTGCATCAACCGATTGACCCCAAATTTCACAGTTGTGATCAGGCTGCAGCCCTGAACACATCAACATGTCACTGAACCATGATACTCACTGCACCACCTACTTCCAACAAGAAGTATGGCTTCTCATTCAATTATCCTTTCATTGACATGAAATTTACATTGTTTGGTCTACAAATGATGTAGACCAAGATGACATAGATTTTGTGTGTCCAGAGGAAGTAATTCATCATGTGAAATGTCTCATTCAAGGGTCTAAACTCTCTGCATACTTTTTCCGACTTTCACTGAAATGGATGATTGCATCACTCAGAGTCCTGCCAGTAGCCTCGACTTGCATGGGGGTGTGAGGGCCCGTTCATCGCTGCTTGTAGCTTTAATTAGGGGCCGAGCACCAAATGGTGCAAGGACCCTCTTGAAACTGAAGGAATTATTATTATTATTTATTTTTTTTTTTTCTCTTAAATGAATTGCCTTTTTGAGGGCTTTAACATATTCAAAAAGTCATGAAACTTTGCAGACTTATCAGGTCTCGTGAAAAATTTGCTATTTTAATGGTCTCGTGCGTGGGTGGGAGGAAATGTATCAGTTGCGCCCCCTACTGATTTTCAATGAAACAGCCCCCGCAGCACGTTTTACCTAGAGCTGTGAAACTTTGGAGGCTGTGCAACACCCCAGTACTTACAAAAAGGTCTCTTGGGGCCATACTGTAAAACCAACAGAAAGTCAGCCATTTTGATTTGAAGTTGTAATTTTGGTGTATTTTTGGCTATTTTCAGGGGTCGTAATCTTGAGAACTTGTACTAGAACTTTAATCAGATTGACCTCACATGTTATGGCTACCTTCATAAGACCTTTGACAGCAAAAGTTGTTCAAATCATGAGTTTTCATCACACCGTGTGATCTGTATGAGGCATCTAATTTGCATGTTCTGCCATGAACCAGGAAGTAAACAGGAAGTGGTATGTAACTCTGCTGTAAAGGGTCCAATATGACCCAAACTTCACATGTGTGATAGGAGTCCCTCCCTGAACACATCTATATAACAATTTTAAGTGATAATGAGAGCGCCACCTACTGGCACAAGAAAGGCAAAGTTTTACAGTAAAATGTCCAGCTCCTAGCAGGTTGACTCGATTGATCTCAAAATGGTCTCAAAAAATCTTTAAGACGTTGATGCTTGAAAATGAATATTGAGAGTTTTCATTGAAAGGTGTTACCGAAGTCGGGTGGACAATTTTTATGTTGCGACATGACATCAAAAACTGTTGTAACTTTGCCCCAGATGGTCAGATCTTTACAAAATTTCATAGATTTGACAAGAGTCCAGGCTTGAAGACATCTGCAGTGCAATTTTGAATCTTACTCATAGTGCCACCTATTGGTAGCAGGAAGTTACTTTTTTTACTCTTTGATTTTTCCCCTGTAGCAGGTCAACTTAATTGACCTCATATCCAATTAGAATACTGTAAAGACCTTCATGATGCACAGAAATTCCACTTTTGAGTTTTCATCAAACGCTGCTGCCAAAGTTACGCATTATTTGCCATAAAAATTGAAGCACTTTTTGAGAGGCAAGGCAGTACCCCCTACAGATTTCAACAAAGCAGCCCCTGCAATACATTTCACCTAGAGCTACAAAACTTGGGAGGCATGTGTAACAGCCCAAGACCTACAAAAAAGCCTCTTGGACCCATACCCTAAACCCAACAGGAAGTCAGCCATTTGAATTGAATGTGCAATTTTGGTGCATTTTCAGGGGTCACAATTTTCTGATCTTCTACAGATTTCCTCCAATTGACTTAAAAACCTAAATATCCTGTCAGAACGCCCTGGACATCAAATGTTATGACATTTGTAAGTTTTTGTCACATTGTGTGGTTGTTACTGGGCCAATCATTTCCATGTCTCACCATTAACCAGGAAGTAGTTTACAACAGGGACATGGTCCAATCTTCACCAAACTTCACGTTTGATGACTGCCTTGCCCTGAACACATCAACATGACAACTGGTACCATTATTTGATGGACTGCTCCTACAAATCTCCTGCCAATAGTCTCGACTTGTGTTGGGGTGCGAGGGCCCGTTCATCGCTGCTTGCAGCTATAATTATTTTTATTCCTTGAAATGAATTTGCTTTTAGATGGCTTTAATATGTGCGAAAAACTCATGAAACTTTGCAGCCTTGTCAAAACTGATGAACTTGTCAATATTTTATAGGTCTTAGGCTTGGACCTAAAAAACTGGCTCATGAGCGCCACCTAGACAGTTTCTACAGAGGAGCCTACAGATTTTGATTCAGATCTGATTGACTTAAAAATTTAAACATCTTCTCAAAAGGCCTGGGACATCAAACATTAATGGATTCATGAGTTTTCATCACACCGTGTGGGAGTTAATGGACCAAACATTTCCATGTCTTGCCATGAACCAGGAAGTAAACAGGAAGTAGTTTATAACTCTGAGGGACATGGTCCAATCTGCCCCAAACTTCACATGTTGGATGACAGTCCCACCCTGAACACATCTACATGATAAGCATTACCATTTCTTATAGCGCCTCCTACTGGCCACAGAAAATTATATGAAAATCATGTGTTCTTCTTTGATGTATATCTCCTATAGATTTCACCCAACTGACTTCAAATGTGGGACGTGTAAGACAACAACAACAAAAATTGAGTTTTCGTCACACTGTGGGAGCGGCTTGATTTCCAATTTTGATGCTCACCATGAAACAGGAAGTTGTTGTAACTTGCCCAAAACTTCTCATGCTTGATAAAAGTTCCAGCCTGAACAAAGCTGCATGGATCAATTGAATAATCATCATTGCGCGTCCTACTGGAGACAAGGAGTTATATGTTTTATGTTTTGATGTGCACCTGCTTACAGGTGACCATATTCACCTCAAACTTGTTAAGAAATGTGTTGAGACCTTGATGATTCCTCCTTGTGATTTCAAAGGTTTTTCATGGCCAAACAGGAAGTTGTTGTAACTTCACTTTGCATCAACCAATTGGCCCTAAATTTTACAGGTGTGATCAAGGTGCACCCCTGAACACATCAACATGTCAATTAAGTCTGATAATCACAGTGCCACCAACTGCAAAAAGGAAGTTAGTCCCTTAACACAACTATACTTTTATTTACATGACATATACATGATTTGGTCTACAGATGATGTAGACCAAGATGATGTACATTTTGTCTGGTCTCTAACGCCACCTAGTGGCCACTGGATGTATTACCGCAAATGAAATATCTAACTGAAGGACTGAAACTCTCTGCCTGCTTGTTCCGAATTCACTGAAATGAAAACTCCAGCGACATGGAAAGTTAAACAGTTTCTGAGTTTTTGTCACACCATGTCGGTGTGGCTAGGTTCTTAACTTCAATGTTTTGCCGTGAAATAAGAAGTTGTTCTAACTTAGCAAGACATTGTCCAATCTGCCCCAAATTTCTCATGCTTGATGAGAGTCCTGACCTGAACACATCTGCATTGCTCATTTCACTTACTGGCATACTGCCACCTACTGGAAACAGGAAGTTACATGATTTATATTCGTAGGTGCATCCCCTTACAAGTTTACCACATTCAGCTCAAACTTGGTAACAAAAGCTGCTTTAAGACCTTCATGATGCCTCCTTGTGAAGATCATATGTTTTCAATGAACGCTGTTGGCGGGGCAATGCTGTTTTGGCCACCAAACAGGAAGCTAATGTAACTTTACTTTGTATCAACCAATTTTCCCCAAATTTTATGAGTGTGATCAGGTGGCAGCCCTGAACACATCAACATATAAATTAACCACGATACTCAATGTGCGACCTACTGGCAACAGGAAGTATACCTTGTAACACAATTATCCTTTGATTTACATGAAATCTACATGGTTTGTTCTATAAATGATGTTCACCAAGATGACATGGAAATTATGTCCCCTCCACTGCCACCTAGTGGCCACTGGAAATACTACACCGTGTGACATTTCTCACCCCATGCATTATCTAACTTTCACAGAGATAAGCGGCTGTGTCACATGGAGCTTTGTAAGGAACCCCTACATGTGTGGGAGTGCGAGGACCCATTCATCGCTGCTTACAGCTTTAATTGAATTTGTTTTTCTACATTTTCTTGCTAGGACTCACCCCTCTTCATCATCCTGTGTTGTCACTTTAGATTTTGGGCACTCTAAAACCCAATCCTCATCACTGCTGTCATCATCTTCACTAGGTTATTTTATCTCTTTTACAGGATAGAGGTTTTTAATTTGATCATTTTTTGTGTTTTAGTGGTTTTAGAGGATGCATGAAATTGGCTGTCAAACTTCATTTTTGTCTGCATTGTGTTTTTACTTTCTTCCAATTGAGCCATTAACTTCTTATTTTGATCCATAAGTGAGGCTACTTGGGATTCTACATTTCATTGTTGACTCGCATTACTCCAAAGTCTGAGAGACAAGAAGTGCTTGTTTTTATGGGGATGGAAACTCAGTTTCTCTTTTAGATTTCTGGTCTGGTCAAATGTCCCGTTTTGGAGAAATTTAAGAAGACCATCATCTGCAGTTATTTTAGCCCATGTTGCAATGAATTGAGTGCTCTCAGTACCATAAGTTTTGTACATGTACTTTGCAGGACCACTTATTTATTTCTCTGACCTTCTACAAACATAACTTCCCATTTTCTTTCTGTATGATCTCTCCAAAAACAAAACTTTTATACACTTACTTTTACCAGCATTTCACTTTCCAGATCCTTTCAACCAACATTTTATCTCAGAAATATTTCATTTTTATCTATGGGAGACAAGGTCAATCCTTAAAAATGGAATATTTCTAAGCAAACCATCACTCCCCAGTCCTGCATAGGCCTATTACTTACTTAGTGTTCCAAACACTGCAAACCGGTCTCTTCAGAATTAGGATCATAATACTTGTCTACCTGGTCTTTTCTAATTCCCAATGGCCAATTTCCTATTCCCTATCCTGCTGTCTGAGATACTATACCTTTAGAAGAGCGAATCGGATTCTAAAACTAGGAAGAAGCAAGAAAGCGTCCCTAAACATCTTATACAAAGAAAAGAGAAATACCCTACCACAACCACACAGCATACTTACTTAAAATCTTGGATGCCGTCAACTTCTTTGGGACTCCAATTCCACAGACCACAGACCAGACAACACACAGTACCAGTAATTGGGTTTTCAAAAGGAGCCCTCACCTCTAGTGTAATTTGTATTCACAGGTCACAGGTGTGTCCTTGGTCTGGAAAAGGAGTCTCCATGGATGCCTTTTGCCATCCGGGTGACGGCACCAAATTTTTGAAGAAATCACTCAAGTCCAGCTTAGGAGTTTGCTGTGGTGGTGTGAGTTTATTGAAGCATGCCGGCACACTGGTGAACTTACAGACACAGAGCGGGTCTGAGTCCGTGAGCTGACCCAGATCAAAGGAAGTGGAAGCACTTATATACAATATAACAAGACAGTGATCTGGAGACATGTGAATCACAGGGTAGAGTTCAGACATGATGCAATGAAGAAAAGGCAGGAAAGGGACAACAGAAACAAAAAGAGTGGGGTGGGATGGGGGAAGGGAAGAAAATGGGTGCAGACCTTTGAGGAGGTTGGGGCACACAATTATCAGGATATCAAATTAGCACATTGTAAAAAGAGGGGCAGGAGACAGGAAGATCACACATTTGGCACATGCTAAGATCAAGGGCCAGACCAGTGGGGTGCTAGAGGCTGCATCCAGACCAGGTGATGGCCAAGTCTGCAGTGCCCATATGCGTATTTTGCTACATCACTTGACACTACCCATTCTGCCTGAAGCTAGCTGAACTGACTGCAATAAAGGACCAAAGTTGAACTTAAAGGAACGGCCGCAGGAATCCTGAACTCTACTGCACTTGGAGACAATTTTATTTCCTTGCAATTTAGTTATGTCAGACAGCCAGTTAAATTGGATTTATGTTATGTGTTCAGGTTGTGAAGCACTGTTTAAACAGTTATTGATGTACTGAATGCATTTATATGGTATCCACTGCAAAAAGCTTTATTTATTTTTTCTTGGTTAAAGAGGGACCCTTTGATTTTTGTTTTATGCCTACATTTTAATATAGCCAACGTTAAAGTGAAACGCACCCTGTGACTCCAGTTGCTCATTATGTCTGTCATTCTCTTTCAGCTCCTCCTACGAATCTAGACACTGGTCCTAATATATTTAAGTACTCTGATGATAGGGTATAGGCGGGTCACAAAACACACCAAGATTATTGAGATTCAAGATTCTCCAGGAAAAGTACTTTGTAAGTACAAAGTAAATATTGTGTAATAATGGGGTAAGATAAGGGTACAGTGGATACTCCATAATCCAGCCCGCACCCCTTTAATTACTATGTAAGTACAGGGTAAATATTATGTAATTACAGGGTAAGTAAAGTTAACAATAGGATAGGAGACGAGGGACAGTGGATACTCAATAATCCAACCCCCACCCCTGTAAGTACTATGTAAGTACAGAGTAGTTTCTATGTAAGTACAGGGTAAGAAGGGGGAACAGTGGATACGCCATAATCCAGCCTGCGCCCCTGTAAGTATTATGTAAGTACAGAGTAGTTACAATGTAATTGCAGGGTAAGAAGGGGGAACAGTGGACACACCATAATCCAGCCAGCGCCCCTGTAAATACATGGTAAGTACTTCGTAAGTACAAGGTAAGTACTCTGTAGGTACAGGGCAATAAAAAGGAACAGAGGAGACTTGCATTGATTTTAAGAAATTACAATAGTATTTATTCAGATGTAGCCCATTTGGTGGTCTTGTGTGCTCCAGTTTTAAATTTACACTTACATAACCAGTTAAACTTGAATTACATTTCATTTATAATTTTTGGGGGAAATAATTCTTGCCAGCAGACCCTATAGCATAGCTACGTTTGATCCACGTTTATTAAGTCTCTGACATTGTTAGTTTACTGTATTTTGTTACTTTTCCGTCCCTGGATGACAACAGAAGCCTTCTAAGGAGCTGAGAAAAGGTTGGTTTGTTTTCACTCCAGCCTGTTCCTTGCGTGTTGCTGCGTGTTGGATGAATGAGGGGTCCATTCAATGTCCACCAGCTGAATACCTGTATGATTTATATGTTATGTTCAATAAAGAGGAAAAAAACCTTGGTGTGTTGTTCATTCAGACAATATACCATATGATGACAATGACAAGTAAGATAACCAGAGAATAAAACTAAAAAGTATAATAAGTCCTAATAATTATCAATATAACAGAGAATTGCATTATTGCAGGATCCCATTTTTGTAAATCATTTGGATTTGTAAACCTGTACCATACCCAGTAGTTACCCAGAACTAAGAAAACATTTGGAGGACAAATTCATTTATTTTCCTCTAAAGTACCCCGTAAGTACCCAGTGCTTACAGGGTACTTTACAAAATAACTTCAAACATCTTTCCCCTAAAGTACCCCATACTTACAAAAAAATAGGAGATAACTTCAGACATCTTTCCTCTAAATTACCCTGTAGGTGGCTAGTACTTACAAAATACTTAGAGGATATCTTCAGACATCTTTCCCCTGAGGTACCCCATACTTACAAAAAACTAAAGAGATAACTTTAGATATCTTTCCTGTAAAGTACCCTTCTATAGTACCCTGTGGGTACCAGGTACTTATGAACCACTTAAGGGATAATTTTCAAAATCTTTCCTCAAAAGTACCTTGTAAGTGTCACATAAGTGTCATGTAATTACATCGTAAGTGCCACGTAATTACATAGTAAGTTGTGGGCTGTATTATAAAGTACTACCCAAAATTCATATGTACTACAAAGTGTTTGCTATAACGTGATTTTTCCTCTGTCTTGATACTGGCCTGTTTCTAGCTTCAGAGAGTAAAATTCCTGTGGCAGCAAACCTCCTGATCCTGGCTGTCCACTCATCATCATAACCATTATTATTAAATAGCATTTATAATGACCTTGCTAGAAAATGCTGTACAGTTTTTGTTGCAATAATGTCAGGATTTTTTTCACGCACTATTGACATTTAAACATTAATTAATTACATTTCTCTGCAAATGTTTACAATAAAAGTTGTAAAGTAGCTAAATCTTAAACAAAAGCAGATAAAAACCTTTCTGTAGCCAATTGATAGCTATGCTGAATAAAGGATTTGCAGCTACAACCTTTAAGTTTTTGTGAAGAAGATGCCTTATGAAAATAAAATTATTTAAAGCAGCAGAAGAAATGCAAAAATAAATAAAAGGGTGCCATTTCTGAACTTGAGAAAATGCATTTAGCTCATTTACTAGTCAAGTTGCATCACACTGTGAATGGAGTTTTTGTCCCCATGAATAATCTTTGGCCGAGTATAAAACAGTTCATTTTGGCCTGTCACCAAGTTTCTCATGGAATTGCGATTAAATAGAGTCAGCTAGTAAGTGTCATTTTAATAACTGAAAGCGGCAGTAAGTGCCTGTAAAATATATAAAGCTACCTCTATGTTTTGGACAGTGCTCCTTGCTAAAATGAAAGAGAGAAAGAACATTTTAAATTTGTTGGAACATGGTTAAATTATCACATTAATTAGAAATTGTTTTCAGACATTATATTAACATAATGACTGTAAGATAAAAGTAGAAGAGAGTCAGGTTTGGAAATTAATTAATTATTAATTAAATTTAATGTGAATATCAAAATCTACCACCCTCAGCTATTTGTATATTTTGCCAGCATTTGGCTGGAGGCTGGTGTTAATTTCCATCCCTGGAGTGTAGCCAGCAGACCCTCCTAAACTCCTTTGTCTCTGTTATAAAGCTATTACAACAGCCTATCTTGCTGCCAACACACTGATAAAAATAAAGTGCTTGATCTACTTAAAAAAAGTAAGGCAACTTTTTGCATCATTTTATCCTGTAGATCAAACAATAGTAGTCTTTGTATGTGCAACATTCATTTTGCAAGTACAGTCAACTTACTTTTGCAGGTGATGTCAACTTACTTTTGCAAATAAAGTCAACTCAATGGTATTAAGTTGTCTTGACTTGCAAATGTAAGTTTGTTACTAGCAAAAGTATGTTGATGTTAGTAGCAAAAGTAAGTTTATGTTACTAGCAAAAGTAAGTTGACTGTACTTGCAAAAGTAATGTCAACTTACTTTTGCTAGTAACATAAACATCTATGTGATAAAATGATGCAAAAAGTTGCCTTACTTTTTCTCTGTAGATAAAACATGATGTATTTTTGTTATGGTGATCTACTTAAATTAAGCATGAAGCATCAAGCGTGTTGGTCAATCTGCCCAATATAATAATTGACATTTTGGCCTCATGGTGCTAGGAAAAAAATTACGTAAAAACAAAATTAAGAGGGTGAATTCCCTTTAAATCATAAGTACACTCAGCAAATTGAAACCCCAACCCCAGTGAAAGTTCCACTAGAGGAAAGGTCAAAAAGGTTAAAAAAAAAAAGGGGGGTCACCATAATCAAGAGGCCATAAGTCAACAAAATTGACATGTTTTATTGCTGACAAATTCTCGCAAACAAGCAAACTCATGTCAATATACGTATACTGCCATTGAACTGGGCAATAAATGAGTTTACTGTATAGAGCTGCAACTATTAGTTGTTTAATTTCTAAGTTTCCTATTACTCAATTTAAGGATTTTTAATTGTTAATTAATCTTTGAGTCATTTAATAAAAAAAAAAAATACAAATTCAGCTTCTCACATGAGAATATATTAATATTGGTCGGGATTAAACAAGACATTCTAAGTTGCATCTTGAGCTTCGGGAAACAGTGATAACACATTTGTCACAATTTTCTCACATTCCATAGCTCAAAGTATTCATTGGAAAAAAAGAAGACAGATTGTACAATAATGACAATTACTGTTAGTTGCAGCCCTAATACTGTATACTCTGGAAAAATGTCCACATTATTCAAACAACATCTGGTATTAATTATCAAACTTAACAAAGGGGCTTGTTTACCTTGTTTAACAATAGTTACAGTGTTGCGACATTTTAGTGTATTCATGACATGGAACATAGTATATAACAAAAACACTTTGATAAGAAAATAAGACCATAAACTCCATTATACTGACAACATTGGAAACACTTAAGATGCTACCGCCAGATGTGCTATAAGACAATGTTAATGACCCAACACATAACTCATGGGATTCACATCCTATTACATAATGGAAGTGAACTTTGGCAAACATGTCCAACAAAACAAACATTCATTATGTCTACCCTGAGGAAGCACTTGCAGGGATGAAACCCCACCGACAGCCTGACCTTAAAGGTTTGAACATCCTAAGCAAATGACAGTTACATTCAAAATCTGACCAATACATTGATAATGCAAAAAACACAGCACCTCACAAAATATAAAACTGTACAGCGTTTTCCTGTTCTGTGAAAATCTGCCTCCTGTAGCAGTACCTGAAAAGCTGCTTGACCACCTATGGTCACTTAAAATGATTCCCTTGAGCTGAGCTGAATTCTATCAGCCATTTAAAGTGACATCTGACTGATATCTGATCTGAGTTTACACCATAAAACAAATTTAAGCAGCATACACATGAGCTTCAAAAATGTAACCTGAGGAAGTGCTTTTGGAAAGTGCAATGTATAACCAACAACTGTAAACCTTGACAAGAGGGAGCTTCAGCAATGTCTGTATGGCCTTTAGGCATGTAAACTGACCTTCAGATCGTGGACCTTGGAGGATACCTTTTGGTTGACATCCTCCAGCTCTAGGAAGATCTTCTGAAAAACCTCAAAGGTGTATTTCAGTTTGTTAGGGTACCTTAGTTCCAAGGCGTAGATGAGGCCCATCAGGTAGCTACAAGCATGTGCGACATCAGGGATACCAAAAAGGACCTCTGCTCCCTCAACGGCTATTCCAGCCTGCTTCTGGAGATCTCCATCTCTGGCTTTGCTGACCACAAATATGCTCAGGACATGTGTAGTAAGGCCTCTTGTACAGTCATAACATCATCATCATCATCAAAAACCTGTAAAAAAACACCAGAAAAAATAAAACCCTCTTGTATACTAATGTGAAGGATGCATACAGTATAGCTCTCTTGGTGCTCGCTCTTTCTTTTGAAACAGTTTTCTTTACCTTGTAGTCCTTGATTAGCTCCTCCGTCTTTTCACCAAGGTAGAGAACGAGGCCTCTGATGACAGCTTCTCTTCTGGACTCAATGCTGTTGTCCTACAAAAACAGAAATGAGATCATGTTAAGCACAGACATCAGAATGCCAATATATATAACTGTTTAACTGTTGTACACAGGGTTAAAATTTTTCAATTGATTCAAAGATTTCAAAACAAAAAGGGCACTCAGGCCAGTTAAGTGTCTATTGTTCCCGTTCGGAAATGTGGAGGCATATTCTGGAAGTGTGCCCCCCTTCTAAAATCCAAGAAAACAGACTTAAATCAACAAGCCAACCCATGATGATGTAGCGACTACCGGCACTGCTGAGAACTTTTAAAAAAATTAAATAAAATCTGACTCATTCCTTTATTCCACACCAAATTATGTTAATATTGCAATGATATGTGTTGAAAATGCTTATAAGTGTATTATAGTAATGAGCAAATTGAAAAATACACAAAAAGGCTATTTATAATTTTTGGCCAGTAAAAAATCTTTCTGACCAGTAGATTTGAGCCAAAAAGTTAAGTTTGAACCCTGGTTGTACAGTAAGTACATGCCTCATTTAACATGTCCAGGGTCTCGTCAAGTTTCTTCCCAACAGCGCCTCCCTTCCTCCTGTAGAGGCTCAACAGTCTGGGTGTGAATTGGTCCAACTTCCCCAGGAATGTGGAAAGTGGCTTCAGTGTGATCCTACGGAATTCCTCCTCGATCTGCAAAAGAGGTCAGAGGAGAGATAGAGAAACATCATGAAATACAAGGAAAAAATAATTACAGAGACACAGGGCAACAGACACAGATCAGAGGTAGAAAATTGACCCTAAGGCTACACTGAAAGCAACATTTAAGTGGTCATGCGTTTTGCAAGGAATGTTACACCAGAACAAGGCTGTAACTACAGCTGAGGTTTTTTTTCCAACCTAAATGATTGAATAAAATGAAAATAAAAATAAGACGACACAATTCAAATGTACAACATAGCTGGGAAAGCTCAAACAGGGCAGGCCATCGAGCTTTGAAGTCAATCGCAGCTGGTTTATTAAGGATTACATCATTTCGACGTAATGAAAAGGTTTTCGCCATCTTTTCATTGATGATTTTGGTGTTGTCTCTCTTCTTGTACTCATAGAGAAGCTCTATTCTCTCCTTTTCAAGGGTTTCATCAGTTTCACCTTGAGGATGTGGTGGGAGATAGTTAACCTCAGATTTCTTTGCTTTTTTCAAGCTTTTAGTTGGAGGTCCATCTGCAGCTGATTTTCTCTTCCGACAGTTTACATTTAGTTCTGGTAATCCAAGGTGTTTCACCTTTGCTCTGAAATTGCCAACCTTGTATTTCAGGCTGTTCTGCCAACCATATATACCATTGGATGACACTGGGTCCCTCAAACAGGGGTGTTTCATGACCAGGGCCTCAGCAACCTGCTCCCTTTGTGCTCGTGAAGGATAGGCAGTGTAGACAAAGATGCTGTCTGCTAGTTTGTCTAGAATGTTGGGTTTTACTGAAGGGTTGCTGAGTAGGGTTCCATCCCTTCTGTAAGCTTCATTTGCAGCTTGTAAAATGAGCTCTGTGTCAAAGGAGAAGGTAGGAATCTCAAACTGAGCTGGCCAAGACGAAGAACGAAGAGAGGAGGCGCTCTCTGGAGAAGACTGAACTATGGTCTCTGGAGAAGTCAGAAGTATGGTATCACTGGATGGATGGGAAGAACTGGAACGGACATCTTCTGATGACTCAGCGCAACTGCTATCAAAGCTCTCCTGGAGTCCTTTGGTATTCAAAGAATCTTCAAATGTTAGTGTGATCAATGGTGAAGTAAGAACCACCTTGATGGTGTCTTTGTCTTTTACTTCATTTGTTTCCATTAGAGTGAAAAACTGACCATCAAATTCCTGGTCCTGGAACTGCAAACTAATCTTGTTCAATTGCAAATGTGTCCCGTACAATATGCTTCAATTCCTCCATGGTCGCTGGGATTCCGGAGGGCAAGGAAAGCTTGCGAATTTCCTCTTGTAGTATGACTCGAAGTCTGGCAAACATGTTGATTATTCTATAAGAGGGGGGATGAGAGGAGACAGAAAAAAGCTTCTGATGAATTTAGGCATACAAACAATAAAATTACATCTTATTACAAAGGGATAAGTAAAACCTTCTATCTCAACCCCTCCTATTATGTTAGCTTCTCATCAACAACAATGAAGTTCGTGGGTTAGGGTTAGGGTTGGGGTTGGGGGGGGGGGGGGGGGGGGGGGGGGTGAGAGGATTTAACTTGATTTTTTTATTTTATTTTTTTTCCTATTTTATTTCTATTTTATTTCTTATGTTTTGCAAGCGCTTTGAGACTTGTTCTTCAGGTGAAAAGCGCTCTATAAATACAATTTATTATTATTATTATTATAAATTGAGAGAGAAAGAGAGATAGAGGTAGGTGGAGAGAGAGACAGTAACAGACGGACAGACAGAAAGACACAGATAGACAGACACAGACAGACAGACATATAGATGGACAGACAGATACTGGATTTGAAAATGATTTGAAATACTAACTAATGACAGTGGGTTGAATAGTTAGAAACAAATTGAAAATATTTCCCACCACACTGTATTTAATTACCTAATCTTGAATGGGAATGTGATGCTTCAAGGTGACAAATCGCCTTTGCTCAAAAGCATATGCTGCAAGAGGGTAGG
The DNA here is from genome assembly GCF_008729295.1 of Plectropomus leopardus. Taxonomy (NCBI): domain Eukaryota; kingdom Metazoa; phylum Chordata; class Actinopteri; order Perciformes; family Serranidae; genus Plectropomus; species Plectropomus leopardus. The sequence goes on along the minus strand of NC_056476.1, from coordinate 32,143,644 downwards.
AGTCTGTTAATTCCTGTTGCTCAAGGATTGTCACTTGTCTTGTGGATTCCAATTCAAAAGCCCTAAGGTGCTCCCAGTACCAGGAATGAAGACACTTGACGGCAAATGCAAGCTGACCATGCATGATGAGGATTAGATTTAGTTCAACAAAGTCTGGAAGCCCTCCAGTTGATCCATAGGGCAAGATCATTCCCACTGAGTAACAGGTGCCATAGCAAGTCACTGTATTGGTCACCTTAACACACATCTCTCCAGGAAATTTTCTTTGCACTGCTTCCTGTATGTTTTCCTTGAGGACATCCACAGGCACTGTGGACAGATTTGAGACACTGACACACTCAACTGTTTGACTAAATCAGAGACTTCTAAGTCATCAAGCACACAGTTATGTTTGCTTAAACATGAGTTTACAGTTTTTCTTATGGCAGGACCTGACACCACAGAAGATAAAACCTGGAGCTCAGCTACTACTTCAGTAATGCACATGCTTGGCACATTGTAAATGCTCTCTAATTTCAATAAAAGGTGGCCCAACTTCAGTTCAATTTCTTCTTCTTTCAGTTCTTCAGGTTCATATTCTCCTGAACAGTCATGTGCTCTTGAACACTCGTATGCCTCAGAGCAATGTGCTTCAGCAATATCATCTGTACTATTTGACTGATCTATATACTTGTGCACAATTTGGGCCCGGAAGTCATTTGAAGAATGTGCTGAGTGTTTTCGGGATCTGTGTGATGCAAAGGTTCCAAACACATTTGTAGAAAAATCACATTCTCTGAAGACACAGTGCACAGTTTGATTTTTCCTAAGATGAACTGCAAGATGTTGGAAAAAATCCTTCTCAGTTGAGGAGCTAGAACTGCAAAGTTCACAACTGAAACAAATCACTTCTGGTGTTGACTTGTTAGTTGGATGTTTCCTTGACAAATGTGATTTGAGGGTATTCCATGTTTTGAAGGAGCAGGGGCAATCAGCATGTAAACAGGGAAGAAATTCACTGTGGTCGTGCCTTAACCTGTAGTGCCTCAAAAGTTCATTTGTTTCAGGGGCAACATAGGTACAGATCTTGCAAATCCATCCCATAAAGAAAAAAAGCCGGAGTTTAGATCCAAGTACATTCAGACTTTGATGGAGGAGCAAAAGGGGTGGTCTCTTTGGAGGAGGTCAGGATAGGAGTCACCTGGGAGATTCAGTGAGACGCCAATTTAGGGGCTCGGCTTCTGTTAAGTAGCAAAATCTCCCCGTCTGTTCTCAAAAGTAAAAAACAAAAAGAAAAAAAGTATTTTTCACGACATCTTTGCGCTCATCTTAAAAGAAAACTGCACTCTGTCTTTAGAGTGTGTGTGAAAAGGTGATTTTTAAACAAATGTGTATGGAACCTTTGCATCACACAGATCCGGCAACACAGCACGTTCTTAAGAGCGACTTTCTGGCACAAATTGCACATGACCGTATGAACATCAGTCAAATATTACAGATGATATTGTTCTGATGCATATGAGAGTTCAAAATCATATGACTGTACAGGAGGATAAGAAATTGAAGAATTCAAAGAAATGGAATTTAGGCCACCTTTAATCTGGCGATCAGGTAAATTTATCTTTTATTCTGACAGCCTGTATCAAAATAATATACTGGTAATTTTTCCACAGGTAAACAGGTAAGTTTATCTTTTGTTACATTTTGGACTGGGCTGTCACAACAATTTTCTCAGTGAAAGACCAACTGAATCTCTGCCCCCACTATGATATGATAATCCATAAACTACCTGAAATAATCTAACATTTACTTTCCCCACAACAATTGCAACTGTCTGTACATACCTTTATCCAGCGTGCTTGACATGATAAATCACCTGGTAAGGATACAATGACATAGTTAGTAACCTACCACGAAAAAAAACAAAATCAAAATAAATAATTAATCTTTTAAATTACCAAACATTTGCAAACACGTATCTACTACAATTAGGTTAATGAGAATGATGTATCTCTATAAAGTCGGCTTACTGTTTTCAGCTTTATAAAAAAAAGTAGCCTATTTCCTAGCTAATTCAAGAAGGATTGTACTTTAGTTTAATCAATTTATTGAACATCTTAAGAAGAAAACAAAACATTGTAAATAATTTAACTCAGAAAGTAGGAACATTTTCTCAACCCATAAATAAACACTTCATCTTTGGAAAAACATTGTTTTCACTGGACAGGAAGACTATGAAAAATTGTAATCTCAAAAGTAACTAAAGCTGTCAGACAACTGTACTATGGTAAAAGTACAAGTACAAGTACAAGAAAGCTAAGACCTTAGAGATTACTACAGGACTATCAGAATTAAGGCCATGTGTTACTGTCTTAGAGTAAATTCATCAGAAACACAGTAGAAAATGTAAAAAAAAAAAAAAAAAAAAATCTCCACCTAGAAAAAAACTCATTATATAGATGCAGGGGTGTCAAACTCAATCACAGAAGGGGCAAAAATTTAAAACACAGTCTAAGTCGTGGGCCAAACAGGATTAAGATTTATTGAACAGTCTAAAACTGACTGTTTTATTCAGAAATATGAATGTGAATAGCCAGACTGCAACAGCTTTTTCCTCAATAAAATAAATAAGATTTAATTTTTTTTTCTTCAACAATAACAAAGGAAAAGAGAATATTTCAGCTCAGAATATTTAAGCTCACATATCCGGGTGGGAGTTATATTTGGAAATGCTTGCTTTTTGTCTGGACACAAGATATCGCACACTTTAAAAGTAGATGCTAAAAAAGTGAACCTAGGCAGTTTTACAGATGAACACAGATATGTCCAGGGGGAATTTGACCTTTTTCAGGTACCAGACTGGAAAACTAATTATACAGTATTACATTTCAGAACAACTAGCTAGCTAACTAGCAGTGTTTTTCGAGCTTGAATGTATTCTTTGTTTCGTTTGGGTGGCACTGCTTGGTACAGGTATTTAGCTGAGTTTCTCCCCGTCATTTATAGGCTACATGTTATGACTGGTGAAGGGGGCTCGGCGCTGTCTATCACATGCGGCTGTGCTCGCTGCATTTCAGCGGCTAACAAGCAGAGCTAACTGCCTACAGCCACCGCTGCGACCAAAAACCTCCACAAATTAACTCACAAGCGCGGCCACCCACACCCAGACACACACGGGTGTTTATTTATGGCCGACTTGCATCTTAAACCCCTTGCTAATGGCTAACCCCGCACAGGTGTGTTAGATAACGCGGCACCCGGCGCCGTCTACATCCCTGCTTACTTCAAATTACAGCCGCTTGCAAACATGAGCTTCACATTTGAACAACGGACTTTAGTGTTTAACAAACTACATCACTAACATTAACTTTATTCTTACCGTAAACGTCAGTCTCCAGTCCTCCAGTTTCGCCTTCTGGAACTTCTCCCCTCCGCGGTCCTGAGACTGGTTTGAACTAGTTTGCTATACCCAGAATGCACCACACGGGGCGCAGTCGGAGGCTAGTAAATACAACGAGCAAATTGTTTGTTTTGTGGGTCTGCATAACAAGATTTGTTGAGCCACTTACATAAAGCTTGTTAGGAAAAAAAATCAAAATGACTTGTGTTTTGAACAAATTTAGTCTAATTCACAACTTGATATATTCATGTTAAAAGACTAACTTTGTTTTTTTTTTGTTAATATCACAGACTTAATTTTGTTACAATTACATACTCCCAGATTTACTTTTTTCAGTGCACTGCTCCTTCACAGCTTCTGTTGATTTTACTACCAGAACTAACTCTGCTGTTAACTTGATACCATTAGCTCTTATACTTAGCCCTTATGCTGTACATCATACAGCAAATACTTCTACAACATAAACTACCATAAGTATTATTACTGTTTCCATGGAAGCAGTAGATCTCTATACTGAGACTGAGGTGACTTTCTATTGTTATGCTGATGATATGCAACTGTAACTATCTGTGAAAACAGATGAAACTGATCAGTTATCTAGACTTCAACCACATCTCAAGGACATAAAAGCCTGGATGAGCTGTAATTTTTTTATGTTAAATTCAGACAAAACTGAAGTTACTGGTGTTGGCCCCAAACACCTTAGAAACTCCTTTTCTGAGGATATAATTTCTCTAGATAGAATTACCTTGGCCTCTGGCAGAGCTGTAAGGAACCTCAGAGTTTTATTCGATCAAGATCTATCTTTTGCCTCTCATATAAAACAGACTTCTAGGACTGCTTTCTTTCACGCACATAACATCACAAAAATTAGACATATCCTGTCCAAAACAGATCACGAAAAATTAATACACGCAATTGTTACTTCTAGGCTGGATTACTGTAACTCCCTATTATTCGGTTGCCGCAAAAAATCTCTGAGGTCTCTCCATCTGGTGGAGAACGCTGCTGCATGTGTTTTTACGGGAACCAAGAAAAGGGACCCTATTTCTCCTATTTCAGCTTCTTTGCACTGGCTCCCTGTAAAATCCAGTACTGAATTTAAAATCCTCCTCCTAACTTACAAAGCTCTAAATGGTCAGGCTCCTTCCTATCTGTCACAGCTCATTGTTCCTTACCAACCCTCAAGATCACTGCGCTCTGAAAATGCAGGGTTACTTGTGGTTCCCAAAGTTTCCAAAAGTAGGATAGGAACCAGAGCCTTCAGCTACCGTGCTCCTCTTTTATGGAACCATTTTCCATTTTCAGTCAGGGAGGCAGACATCGTTTCCACTTTTAAGGGTAGACTTAAGACTTTCCTCTTTGATAAAGTTTATAATTAGGACTGGCTCAGGTTGCCTCGGCCAGCCCCTAGTTAGGCTGACATAGGTTAATCTACAGGGGGACTTTCTATGATACACCAAGCTCCTTTTTCCTTCTCTTGTTCCCCCAATCTGAAAACGCTCATGTGTGTTTACTGCATTACGTTAACGCCATTGCCTCTCTGGAGCATTCCTGCTCCCATGTATCCTAGTTTTCCTGGATCCTGGCTGCAATCTTGGCTAAGCCTGATCATGGTGATAGCTATGCTGGTGCTGTGACCCTGCCTTTGGTCGTGCTCGTGCTGTGGCTGCACTGATACTGTATGCCCCCCCAATTGATATTTACAACATCTATTGCACGTCTGTCTGTTCTGGAAGAGGGATCCCTCATCATCCTCTGTTAGGTTGCGAGTTAAAGTTTAACTTAATTCTCTAATCCTTCTCTTTGTAGGTAAGAGTTTGTCTATGTGCTTTGATGAAGTAGGACCAACTCCCATTCTTTTATCATTTAATTTGAATGATTTAGGTAAAAGCATGTTTTATTCCCTTTTTGTGATGGAGCCCTATTGCCATCTAAGTGACCTTAATAATCATTAATCTCGTAACCAACTTTATAGTTACATCTTATTTTGCATTCATTGTATAATGTTAAAAGTAATCCTATATCTAAATAATCACCAAGTTTGTTAGGATCCATGGTACAATGTTATGTTATGTGTGGTCATTTCACAGAATTGAGCAAAAGATCTTCAGAATCATGTGTTATGTTATAAATTGCCTTTAGGTCTCCTAACATGTATTTGAAGTTACTGTGATGAGATTATAGTGGTGATGAGATACATGAATTTATACACCACGGGTTAGATCGCGTAATTCGTCATGAAGTTCAGAGACATAAATGTCTCCTAAATTGCATTAGGTCTTTTAGAAACTAATGCCAGATGTGCGATCTCGGTGCAAAAGTTCGCTAACTCCGCCTTCCATCCACATCCCCAAAATCCAAAGATAAAAACTGAGTGGGCTTCTCAAGCTCTCTTCTCTTTCTCTCAGCTTACTCTCTCTCTTCTTGTCTCTTCTCAAGGCTTCTCAAGTTTTCACTCTTCTCAAGTTTTTCTTCGCCCCTTTTTACCGTGGCGCGTCTCATGCATCCGCGCTCGCAACTTTTTCTTTTCTTCAATTTTATAAGCGGAGCCGCAACAGCTCACCAGAGCTTTAACTTTAACTTTTGAAGCCATTTTCTTTTAAATCTCTTTGACGTTTTTCTTTATACCAGTTTTTGGTCAGTAAAGAAACTTTTGGTAATTCGTTTTAAGTGAAATCAAATTAATAATTTAAAGTGACTCCCTCAGACCAATGGGACTACTTTTGATTATTTCTGCGAGTTTTAATTGAGAAGGACACTCCACAATTCACCATCAACTCTGCCACGGATCTAGAAGCAACACCTGCTGCACAAACTATCAGCATCCGTTGCCTGCCCTTAATGACTTCGTTTAAAGACTTTTACCGGTTCGCTGAGGCGAACACCGAGGCCAGTTAAAGACCGCCGCACACCAACTCCACCTGCCCAGCCGCCGCCTTTCAGCGGGTCACCTCGTCTGGAAGACGCGCCGCAGCTCTCCCCTGGAGTGACGCGACGATCTGGACCTCCCCGGAGAAGTCTAATCAAGTCGGCAGAGTAGGCAGAATAACATCTTCTCGTGATCAGAGTTGATGTCATATAGCGAAGCTTTAATGCCAAATTTCTAAATTCTACGTCACCGTTCAGTGCGCATCCACGCTTTAGACGGTCACATATTTCCTCTACTATCGTCCATAACTAATTATTTACATCACCTGAACATACATCACGTAGGTTCCCTTTCATGTGTTCACTGTCCTTTATATGTCATACTATTTACTCTATTTACTCTTCATTTTATTAGTCTAAATAAATTATCCTCATTTATCGCCAAGTCGTTGTCTGTGGATATTATTTCATGAGAGAAACAAGATCAATGTATTGTAGCAACTCTGCTGCTATGTTAATGTTGGATGCTGTTACGTGCAGATGTTCTGTAAGTTCCTACCTCTCTTGTTACCTGAATGCATCTTGAGAGCTGAGTTAGGCATGTGAATGGCTGAGAGGAGAGAGGGGGCGGGGTAGGAGTGAGGAGGGGAAGAGTCTGTGTGTGTGAGAGAGAGCAAGCGTGAGGAGCCAGAGAGCAGCCAAGTTGATCTGTGCCTGTATTATTTTATTTTTGTTTTGTGCGTGGTTACGGCCTACAGTAACCAGTTCAGTAATAAAGTGGCGTACTGATAAACCGTCGCCTTTCTTTCCAACGTCTTGCCGGACGTTACAGTATACAGAATAAACGGTACAGATTATGAGATTGATTAAAGTAATGACATGTCTTAACACTGTCACAATTTAAGATTTAATTTTCTCCTGAATGGAGAATGGTGCCCCTTTTACTTTAACGAGTGCAAAATCCGAATTTGGAAATTCCAAATTCTAACATAGTTAGAATTTGGATTTGGATTCGGCTACAGCAACTTATTCATAATCTTTGTTTATTTTTTTTGCTTTATTTGCACATTATACATTTGCACTCTTCTCTTCTTCTTCGTAGTGCAACTGTTGTACAACAAATTCTCTCTGAATAAACAAATTACTATCTTTTTACCTTCTCTATATATCTGTATATATTTCTTTCTTTCTGCTGCTGCAACACTTGAATATCCCCTCTGGGAGTCAATAGGGGCTTATTGATGGACATTAAATGTAGAGTAAATTATCAACAGGTTGTTTAGCTAATCACTTTGTTTTTTTTTTTTAATTTATTTTTTATTGACAATCAAATCACTTTGTTTGTAAATGCAATGCATCATTTTATCCGGCGATTCTGGCAGCAGCAGCTGATCAGCACAGAGACACACAGACAGGTGAGCTGCAGGCTCTCAGGTGAGCTCTGATGTCATCAGCTACATTCAGACTGAAGGAAAAACACATTTGTTTCTCAAATCAGATCCTGAAGACTGTCTACACTGTAATCTGACACTAATCAGATTTAAAACTACAGGAGCCAGTAACTAAGTGCCATGTTCCATCAATTTGCCCTCCAAATAATTTATTTTGACTGAGTGATGTCACAGATCTGATTGTAGCATACCTGTTCTACCTCACCTTTTATTGCTTGTTATTTATTTGATCACTGGCTTTACTGCACAATATTTGCACTTGTTTTTATCTTTCTTATTCTTATGTTTCCGCACGTTTTTAGTTACACACCCTGTATAAAAGGTACTCAATAAATAAAAAGTTGACTTGTTTTATCATTAATTATCTTCAGCACGGCTAGTAAATTTTTGAATACTTGTCAGTATTTCGTCTACAACTATGCACAGATTACTTTTGTGTTTTCCTCAGTTTAGTGTAAACCGTTTGGTCTGCTAATGAACTCACTTTAATGTCTGAGTAAAAGAAGCAAAGGGCTTTAGGGGGGTCTAACCCTCCCTAACTCAAACCCTTTGGCAATGTTCCATCCAAATATCTGCTTCCTGTTGTTCAAAATACAATACTTGTAACAAGCAAAACAGCCAATCAAAGTGTTCTTTACAAGTTTCAGCCACAAGAGGTCAGAGGTGCACCGTGCAAGCTCCATAACAGGTTTCCAGTGGAGTCACTGGTCACTGGTGGAACTTTGGAGCATGTTTTGATCACTGCGCTCCAGTTTAGTTTATGTCTTGTGCTCTACTAGCATGTGTAAAAGGACATATATGTACGTGAATGACCCGATACATATTTCTATTGTCCACAGAATGTAGCAATGAATATTACTGACCTGTTGTGTAAACATGGTTAGAAAAAATGCAAATTTACCGCAATCAATTATTCAGTCCTTAAATATATCATAATATCCAAATGAGCATTCTCTGTGATGATGATTACTGAGGGTGACAAGACTTGGAGCTGTTTATTTAGTCTCAAAGTCAGCTGCACAGCTCAGTATCCTGATTACATTCACAATAAACTGTTAAGACTGAATTCTACAAAGAGAGATTCTGACAAAAGAGTGTTGTGGGGGCTATGATATTAGTGAATGAGACCTGTGATCTCCTGACCTCTTGTGGCTGAAATCAGACAAACATCAGATCAAATACACATTTGTTGTATTATGGGAAATTATTTCTGTTTAGTCATCACATTAACATAATGTAGTGTAGGAAAAACAGTTGAAGTGGAATAATGCCAGTAGACCCCCCCTAAAGTTCCTTGACTCTTTTTTTGAAGTCAGTCTTCAGGTGTCTATTTCTGTAGAGTTTTTAAATGATTTTTCTACTTGTAAAGTGATTTCAGATTGATGACTTACATCTCAGTAAAAGAATAGAGTTTCAAGTTGTACAGATATTACTTTATTATTAGAATAACAAAAAAATATAATATTATTAAAACCTTTTGGTGATGTTCTATCCAAATATTTGCTTCCTGTTGATCACACACTAGGTTTACAATCTAACACTGGCCTGTACTTTTTACTGTCTTTAACAGAAAAAATAATAATAAAAATAGCTTTTATCTTTCTTAAGAAAACATAGAGGGGAAAACTTGTTGGCATAATTACTATTATTTATGTCAGATCAGAATTTTATTAAGACATTCATTATCTCCATTTTTAAAGATTTTGTAAAATAAACATTTCAAAAAATATGTGTAAAGAAATTAGGTATGTTTTATTAATGATGTATATGCTAATGCTTTTTAATTGTTTTTGTAGATGGGTTGTAACTATTGAGTAACAGTTATAGAAGTGACAGAAGAAAGACACTGTGAGTGGGTCCAACCCACCATAACCATGACTTACCATGACTCAGTAACAGTAACAAGAGTAAGCGAAGGAAAGAGCTTGTGAAATGTTCCATCCAAACACGGTTCTTTTTGTTAAGACAATAATTTGCTGTCAAACACTAGTTTATATTTTCTGGAAATTGGTTTCAAGTTCTCTAGTGTAACAAATAAGGATATTGTAAATAAAAGCATTAAAAGAATTATATCGGCTCAAGTAAAAAGGGATTTGAATGGAACATTTCCTTAAGACCTTCCCAAAGCCCTTTCCTTCTTTTACACTCTTTTAATGAATATATATTTTAATATATATGTTTAATTAAATTTAACTAATAAGTTGAATGAATGAATGATTTTATTTTTGTGTCATGCCACTGCTGTGACCCATCCTATGGGATTATATGACACTAATCAACAAGCAAATCAATACCAGGGTAGTGCTTGGTGATCAAGAAACCCTGAGCAGCACTGGTGGAGAGACAGAGGACAGCCTATCTCCCTGATTGGCCACCCAGCAGCACCCTGACCCCCGCGCACGTCCCCATAAACACACAAAGTACATACAGATCCTAGCTTTAAGATTTTAGAATCTTAACAAAAAAAAAAAAGATTCTAAAATCTTAGTATTTACTCACAATCAATTAATTAATCGAATTAATGAATAACTGAACTAAAAAGATCTATTTGGCCAAATTAACTTAAAGAGGGTAGGCTTCTGAATTGAGAAATTTTATCTATTTATATTTTATTAATTTAGCCTCTACCAATGAAAAATATTTTAGGTTCTGGGGTCAACAACCACAAGAGCGCAGCTACCAAGGTAGCACTTCACTTTTCCAGTTGTTGACACCCATATCAACAGATCAGTTAACATATGTGTATATGTGTGCATGCTTACATGCATCTGCAATGCACACATATATATACACACACATGTACACACATATACATATACACATATATATACACATACACACATATGTACATTTATAATCACCATGAATATACCAGCCAGATTATTTTCGGATTCCGGATTTTAGCCCATGCTATAATTGAGCAGCCCCATTACACAGCCACAGATATACCTTATCTCCTCAGTAATATATTGCCTTCCTCCTCATCAACCAGGCCTTTTCCAAGAAAGTAGCAAATGCATATGTTTCATATTTAAAGAGTTGTTTTACCTTTTTCAGAGTCTTCTAGCCATACAAATTCAAAGTTTTTGTCTATCAAAGGTTTTGCCTGATAGGGTCATACAAAGGGCAATAGAATACAAAATGCATTTCATTTTCCACCTTGTGGAGATCACATAGACTACACAACCTATTGTCCTCAGCTGTGCCCACATATCTACCTGTCTCAATATGGAGGCCAAGAATACCATCTCTAAGTTGAGCACACAGAGAACGCTTTTTCTTTGACATGTTATACATAACATAATTATCTAGATCGTAAAGATGTTTTATCTCACAATACGTAAGAGTTTTGGCTTATAACATACTGTATTTCCAATGCCGCTTCGGCCAACAAAGTACTACCCTTCAAAAAGTCTACATGTTCATCCAGAAATAAACCAAGATATTTATAATAAATTTTGTAATTTAACTTTTTTTCACCAAAATAAAATTGAAAATCCTTTATAAGCTCAGTTGGAATTCTGAAATGCATAATTTCAGATTTCTTTTCATTAATAGAAAGCCTCCACTTCTTACACCAATTATTGGCACGTCACCATATTCTGTAAATCAGCCCCTGTTTCTACCAGCAAAATAAAGTTGTTCTCTCCACAATTAACCCCACTCAAGTTGCTTGATTTAATTGGCTAAATCATTTATATATAGAGCAAACAGCGGTGGAGACAGAGCGTCTCCTTGTTTGACCCCTGATATTGTAGGAAACCAGTTGGTTAAAATATCATTTACTTTCACACAAGCTTGGTGGGCGCTATAAAGAGAGCATATTGCACGGTAAAAATTTCCATTTATACCCGTTTGAGATGATCTTTAGGCAAGGAGGTCTCTATTAACAAAATCAAAGCCTTTCTGGAAACTATATAACATGCAAATGTGGGTTTTTGATCATTCAGTCTATTTCTTACGATTGTACAAATAGTATAAATATGGTCAATACAGGCTCTAGCCTTACAGAAACCATTCTGCTCTTCTACCAGCAGCTGTTCCTTTTCTAGGTGAGTCTCTAGATCAGTCTCTCGTTCAATAGGGAAGAGTACAGTTTATAGACTGTACTCATTAAGCTGATTCCCCTATAATTAAGCAGCATCCTTGGGTCATCTTTCTGTGATTTAGGGATAGGGCTTATAATAGATTTTAGCCACACAGATGGTAGTTTACTGGACTCAAAACATTTTTTGAATAAACCAAACGGTGTTTGAGCTTAGGTGATTTCAAAAGTTCATTTGGTAGGTCCTCTATACCCACATCTTTTCCTACTTTTGCTTTATCTATCATCTGTTGTACTTCAGTCATTGAGATTTCACAATTAAAATCTCCATTAACCTGAAAATTAATTATAATATNCCAAACGGTGTTTGAGCTTAGGTGATTTCAAAAGTTCATTTGGTAGGTCCTCTATACCCACATCTTTTCCTACTTTTGCTTTATCTATCATCTGTTGTACTTCAGTCATTGAGATTTCACAATTAAAATCTC